>NW_026086948.1:0-9427 GCF_022539395.1 Myiozetetes cayanensis | reverse complement strand
GGGACATGGGGTGACACCTGGGGACATTGGGGACATTTGGGGACACCTGGGACATCATTGGGGACATTTGGGGACATTTGGGGACACCTGGGGACATTTGGGGACATCATTGGGGACAGCTGGGGACATTTGGTGACCCCTGAGACACCTGGGACATCACTGGGGACACCTGGGACATGGGGGGGACACTTGGGGACATTTGGGGACATTTGGGGACATTGGGGACACCTGGGGATATGGGGGTGACACCTGGGGACATTTGGGGACACCTGAGACACCTGGGACATCATTGGGGACAGCTGGGGACATTTGGGGACATTGGGGACACCTGGGATGTGGTGACATCATTTGGGACACCTGGGACATCATTGGGGACATTGGGGACAGCTGGGGACACAGAGGGACATTTGAGACCCCTGGGGACTTTGGGGACAGCTGGGACATCATTGGGGACACTTGGGGACATTTGGGGACATTGGGGACAGCTGGGACATCATTGGGGACATTTGGGGACATGAGGGGACACCCGGGACATGGGGGTGACACCTGGGGACATGAGGGGACACCTGGGACATCATTGGGGACACCTGGGGACATTTGGGGACATTTGGGGACACCTGAGACACCTGGGACATCATTGGGGACATTTGGGGCCATTTGGGGACCCCTGGGGACATTTGGGACAGCTGGGACATCATTGGGGACATTTGGGGACCCCTGGGGACATTTGGGACCTCATTGGGGACATTTGGGGACATTTGGGGACATTTGGGGACATTGGGGACATTTGGGACATGGGGGTGATACCTGGGGACATTTGGGGACACCTGAGACCCCTGGGACATGGTGACATCATTGGGGACACCTGGGGACATCACTGGGGCCATTTGGGACATTTTGGGGCCATTTGGGGCCATTTGGGGCCATTTGGGGCCATTTGGGGACATTTGGGGCCATTTGGGGGACATTTGGGGCCATTTGGGGCCATTTGGGGCCATTTGGGGGACATTTGGGGCCATTTGGGGGCATTTGGGGCCATTTGGGGCCATTTGGGGCCATTTGGGGACATCTCTGGGGCCATTTGGGGACATTTGGGGCCATTTGGGGCCATTTGGGGCCATTTGGGGCCAGCTGGGAGCTTGGGGGCAGGGCAGCCCCCGATGATCCGACCCTCGGCCTGGGGAGGGGCTCACAGCTGGCACCTGGGGACAGAGGGGACATTTGGGGACATTTGGGGACATTTGGGGCCATTTGGGGCCATTTGGGGCCATTTGGGGCCATTTGGGGCCAGCTGGGAGCGAGGGGGGCAGGGGCAGCCCCCGATGATCCGACCCTCATCCTGGGGGTGGGGCTCACAGCTGGCACCTGGGGGGACAGAGGGGACAGCTGGGGACATTTGGGGAGATTTGGGGACATTTGGGGCCATTTGGGGCCATTTGGGGCCATTTGGGGCCATTTGGGGCCAGCTGGGGCATCGAGGGCATGGGGGCACCTGATGATCCGACCCTCATCCTGGGGAGGGGCTCACAGCTGGCACCTGGGGGGACAGAGGGGCCATTTGGGGCCATTTGGGGCCATTTGGGGCCATTTGGGGACATTTGGGGCCATTTGGGGCCATTTGGGGACACCTGGGACATTTGGGGACATTTGGGGCCATTGGGGACATTTGGGGAGAGCTGGGGACATTTGGGGACATTTGGGGCCATTTGGGGACATTTGGGGACATTTGGGGATATTTGGGGACATTTGGGACCTCATTGGGGACATTTGGGGCCATTTGGGGCCATTTGGGGCCATTTGGGGACATCTGGGACATTTTGGGGCCATTTGGGGCCATTTGGGGCCAGCTGGGAGCGAGGGGGGCAGGGGCAGCCCCCGATGATCCGACCCTCATCCTGGGGGAGGGGCTCACAGCTGGCACCTGGGGACACAGAGGGGACATTTGGGGACATTTGGGGACAGCTGGGACATTTGGGGACATTTGGGGCCATTTGGGGACATTTGGGGCCATTTGGGGCCATTTGGGGACATTTGGGGACAGCTGGGGACATTTGGGGACATTGGGGGACATTTGGGGACATTTGGGGCCATTTGGGGACATTTGGGGACATTTGGGGCCATTTGGGGCCATTTGGGGCCATTTGGGGCCAGCTGGGAGCGAGGGGGGCAGGGGCAGCCCCCGATGATCCGACCCTCATCCTGGGGGAGGGGCTCACAGCTGGCACCTGGGGGGACAGGGGGGACATTTGGGGCCATTTGGGGACAGCTGGGGCCATTTGAGAGAACATTGGGGACATTGGGGGACATTTGGGACACCTGGGACATCATTGGGGACATTTGGGGACATGAGGGAACACCTGGGGACATCTGGGACACCTGGGGACATTTGGGGACATCATTAGGGACACCTGAGACATGGGGGTGACACCTGGGGACATTTGGGGACACCTGAGATACCTGGGACATCATTGGGGACATTTGGGGACATTGGGGACAGTTGGGGACATCTGGGACACCTGGGACATGAGGGGACATCATTGGGGACACCTGAGACATGGGGGTGACACCTGGGGACATTTGGGGATATTTTGGGGACATTTGAGGACATTTGGGGACATTTGGGGACATTTGGGGACATTGGGGACAGCTGGGACATCTTTGGGGACACCCCTGGGGACATTTGGGGACCCCTGAGACACCTGGGACATCATTGGGGACATTGGGGACATTTGGGGACACCTGAGACATGGTGACATCATTGGGGACAGCTGGGACATCATTGGGGACATTTGGGGACACCTGGGGACACTTTTTGGGGACATTTGGGGCCCCTGAGACTCCTGGGACGTGGTGACATCATTGGGGACACCTGGGACAGGGGGGTGACCCCTGAGACAGCTGGGACATGATGACATCATTGGGGACACCATTGGGGACATCTGAGACACCTGGGACAGCTGGGACATTTGGGGTGACACCTGGGGACATTTGGGGGACATTTGGGGACACCTGGGGACATTGGGGACACCTGGGGACATTTGGGGACACCTGAGACACCTGGGATACCTGGGACATGGTGACATCATTGGGGACACCTGGGACACCCCTGGGGACATTTGGGGACATCATTGGGGACAGCTGGGACATGGGGGTGACACCTGGGGACATTTGGGGACACCTGAGACACCTGGGACATCATTGGGGACACCTGGGGACATTTGGGGACTTTTGGGGACATTGGGGACAGCTGGGACATCATTGGGGACAGCTGGGGACACAGAGGGACATTGGGGACCCCTGGGACACCTGGGATACCTGGGGACACCTGGGGACATTGGGGACATTTGGGGACATTGGGGACATTTGGGGACATTTGGGGAGAGTTGGGGACATTTGGGGACAGCTGGGACATCATTTGGGGACAGTTGGGGCCATTGGGGACATTTGGGACAGCTGGGACATGAGGGTGACACCTGGGGACATTTAGGGACACCTGAGACACCTGGGACATGGTGACATCATTGGGGACACCATTGGGGACATTTGGGGACATTTGGGGACATTTGGGGACATTTGGGGACACCTGGGGACAGGGGGGTGACAATGGGGGGACACCCGGGGTGGCATCTCCTGGGGGGTGTCCCCAAATGTGTCCCCTCCTCTGGGCCACCAGGAGTGTCCCCTGGGCCACCAGGAGTGTCCCCAAATGTGTCCCCTCCCCTGGGCCACCAGGAGTGTCCCCTGGGCCACCAGGGGTGTCCCCAAATGTGTCCCCTCTGTGGTGACCATGGTGACCTCTGGGCCACCAGGAGTGTCCCCTGGGCCACCAGGAGTGTCCCCAAATGTGTCCCTCTGGGCCACCAGGGGTGTCCCCAAATGTGTCCCTCCTCTGGGCCACCAGGAGTGTCCCCTGGGCCACCAGGAGTGTCCCCAAATGTGTCCCCTCCTCTGGGCCACCAGGGGTGTCCCCAAATGTGTCCCCTCCTCTGGGCCACCAGGAGTGTCCCCTGGGCCACCAGGAGTGTCCCCAAATGTGTCCCCTCCATGGTGCCCTGGGCCACCAGGAGTGTCCCCAATGTGCCTCCTGGGCCACCAGGGTGTCCCCTGGGCCACCAGGGGTGTCCCCAAATGTGTCCCTCCCTGGGCCACCAGGAGTGTCCCCTGGGCCACCAGGTGTGTCCCCAAATGTGTCCCCTCCCTGGGCCACCAGAGTGTCCCCTGGGCCACCAGGAGTGTCCCCCAAATGTGTCCCTGGGCCACCAGGAGTGTCCCCTGGGCCACCAGGGCTGTGTCCCCAAAGGTGACACTGGGTGTGTCCCCTCCCCTGGGCCACCAGGGGTGTCCTCTGGGCCACCAGGAGTGTCCCCAAATGTGTCCCCTCCCCTGGGCCACCAGGAGTGTCCCCTGGGCCACCAGGGGTGTCCCCAAATGTGTCCCCTCCCCTGGGCCACCAGGAGTGTCCCCTGGGCCACCAGGGGTGTCCCCAACATGTGTCCCCTCCCTGGGCCACCAGGAGTGTCCCCAATGTCCCTCCCGGCCACCAGGGGTGTCCCCAAATGTGTCCCCTCCCCTGGGCCACCAGGAGTGTCCCCTGGGCCACCAGGGGTGTCCCCAAATGTGTCCCCTCCCCTGGGCCACCAGGAGTGTCCCCACCGGGTGTCCCAATGTCCCTCCACTGGTGTCCCTGGGCCACCAGGAGTGTCCCCAAATGTGTCCCCTCTGTGGTGACCTCTGGGCCACCGGGTGTGTCCCCGGGTGTGTCCCAGGTGTGTCCCAGGTGTGTCCCAGGTGTGTCCCCAGGTGTGTCCCCAGGTCCTCCAGGTGTGTCCAGGTGTGTCCCAGGTGTGTCCCCAGGTGTGTCCAGGTGTGTCCCAGGTGTGTCCCCAGGTGTGTCCCCAGGTGTGTCCCAGGTGTGTCCCCGGGTGTGTCCCCGGGTGTGTCCCAGGTGTGTCCCCAGGTGTGTCCCAGGTGTGTCCCAGCTGTCCCCAGGTGTGTCCCAGGTGTGTCCCAGGTGTGTCCCAAATTGTCCCCAGGTCCTCCAGGTGTGTCCAGGTGTGTCCCCACCTGTCCCCAGGTGTCCCCAGGTGTCACCAGGTGTCCCCAGGTGTGTCCCAGACTGTCCCCAGGTGTGTCCCCAACTGTCTCCACCTGTCCCCAGGTGTCCCCAGGTGTCTCCCAGGCTGTCCCCAGGTGTGTCCCCAACTGTCTCCACCTGTCCCCAGGTGTCCCCAGGTGTCACCAGGTCCCCCCAGGTGTCCCCAGCTGTCCCCAGGTGTCCCCACCTGTCCCCACCTGTCCCCAGGTGTCCCCAGCTGTCCCCAGGTGTCCCCAGGTGTCCCCACCTTCCCCAGGTGTCCCCAGCTGTCCCCAGGTGTCCCCAACTGTCCCCAGCTGTCCCCAGGTGTCCCCACGTGTCCCCAGGTTCCCCAGATGTCCCCAGCTGTCCCAGGTGTCCCCAGGTGCCACCAGGTGTCCTCAGGTGTGTCCCCAACTGTCCCCACCTGTCCCCAGCTGTCCCAGGTGTCCCCAGGTGTGTCCCCAGCTGTCCCAGGTGTCCCCAGGTGCCACCAGCTGTCCCCAGGTGTGTCCCCAACTGTCCCAGGTGCCACCAGGTCCCCCCAGGTGTGTCCCAAATTGTCCCCACCTGTCCCCAGGTGTCCCCAGTTGTCCCCAGGTGTCCCCAGATGCCACCAGGTCCCCCCAGGTGTCCCCAGGTGTGTCCCCACCTGTCCCCAGGTGTCCCCAGGTGCCACCAGGTCCTCCCAGGTGTCCCCAGGTGTGTCCCAACTGTCCCCACCTGTCCCCAGCTGTCCCCAGGTGTCCCCAGGTCCTCCAGGTGTGTCCCCACCTGTCCCAGGTGTCCCCAGGTGTCCCCAGGTGTGTCCCAGGTGTGTCCCAAATTGTCCCCACCTGTCCCCAGTTCCCTCCAGGTGTGTCCCCACCTGTCCTAGGTGTCCCCAGATGCCACCAGATCCTCCCAGGTGTGTCCCCACCTGTCCCCAGCTGTCCCAGGTGTGTCCAGGTGTGTCCCAAACTGTCCCCAGGTGTTCCCAGGTGCCACCAGGTGTCCCCAGGTGTGTCCCCAACTGTCCCAGGTGTGTCCCCAGGTGTGTCGCCAACTGTCCCAGGTGTGTCCAGGTGTCTCCCAAATTGTCCCCACCTGTCCCCAGCTCCCTCCAGGTGTGTCCCAAATTGTCCCCAGGTGTGTCCCAGGTGTGTCCAGGTGTGTCCCCAACTGTCCCCAGGTGTGTCCCAAACTGTCCCCAGGTGTCCCCAGGTGTGTCCAGGTGTGTCCCCAACTGTCCCCAAACTGTCCCCACCTGTCCCAGGTGTTCCCAGGTGCCACCAGGTCCTCCCAGGTGTGTTCCCAAACTGTCCCCACCTGTCCCCAGGTGTCCTCAGATGTGTCCCAAACTGTCCCCAACTGTCCCCAGGTGTCCCCACCTGTCCCAGGTGTCCCCAGGTGTGTCCCCCCCTCCCCCCCCCCGTACCTGCGAGCAGCAGCAGCAGCAGCACCAAATTCATCACCCTGGGAGGGGGAGGGAGGGAGGGGACACAAAGGTGACTCAACTGTCCCCTCCCCCAAACTGTCCCCTCCCCTAAACTGTCCCTCCCCCAGATTGTCCTGTCCCCCTAAACTGTCCCCTCCCCCAGATTGTCCCCTCCCCTTTTCCCCTCTTTTTACCCCAAAATTCCCCCATTTCCTTCCTTTTTTCCCATTTCCTCCCTTTTACCCCAAAATTCTCTCCCAATTCCTCCTTTTTTCCCCTTTTCCCTCTTTTTACCCCAAAATTCCCTCCCAACTCCCCCTGTTTCCCTCATTTTATTCCCATTTCCCCCTTTTTCCCCTCTTTTTCCCCCAAAATTCCCCCAATTCCCTCATTTTTATTCCCATTTCCCCCTTTTTCCCCCAAATTCCCCTCCTTTCCTTCCTTTTTCCCCTTTTCCCCTTTTTACCCCAAATTCTCCCCAATTCCCTCCTTTTATTCCCCATTTCCTCCCTTTTTTCCCCAAATTTCCCCCAATTCACCCCCATTTCCCCAATTTCCCCAAAATTCCCCTCATTTCCTTCCTTTTTTCCCCCTTTCCCCCCCTTTTTTACCCCAAAATTCCCTCCCATTTCCTTCCTTTTTTTTCTTCCATTTCCTCCCATTTTTCCTCCCCAAATTCCCCCCCAATTTTCCCCCCCATTTCCCTTTTTTTCCCATTCCCCCGAAATTTCCCCCAAAATTCCTCCCCAATTCCCTCCTTTTATTCCCCATTTCCTACCTTTTTTACCCCAAAAAATTCCTTCCCATTTCCCTCCTTTTTTCCCCCTTTTCCCCCCTTTTTACCCCAAAATTCCCTCCCATTTCCCTCCTTTTTTATTCCCATTTCCCCCCTTTTCCCCCCTAAATTCTCCCCCTCATTTCCCTCCTTTTTTCCCATTTCCTCCCAATTTCCTCCAAAATTCCTCCCCAAAATTCCCTCCCATATCCCTCCTTTTTTTTCTTCCATTTCCTCCCCTTTTTACCCCAAAATTCCTCCCCATTACCCCCATTTTTCCCCCCAAAATTCCTCCCATTTCCCTCCTTTTTTCCCCCTATTCCCCTCCTTTTTCCCCCAAAATTCCCCCCCATTTCCCTCATTTTTTTCCCATTTCCTCCCATTTTCCTCCCAAAATTCCTCCCAAAATTCCCCCCATTTCCCTCATTTTTTTCCCATTTCCTCCCCTTTTTCCCCTCAAAATTTCTCCTCCTTTCCTTCCTTTTTTTCCCCCATTTCCCCCCTTTTTTCCCCCAAATTCTCCCCATTTCCCTCATTTTTTATTCCCATTTTCTCCCCTTTTTTCCCCCAAATTCCCCCTTCCCTCCTTTTTTCCCCTTTTCCTGCCCCAAATCCCCCCTTTTTTCCCATTTTCTCCCCCAAAATCCCATTTTCCCCATTTCTCCCAATTTTCCCCATTTCCTGCCCCAAATCCCCTTTTTTCCCATTTCTCCCCTTTTTCCCATTTCCTCCCCATTTCCTACCCCATATCTCCTTAAACCATTTCCTCCCTTTTTCCCCAAATCCCCCTTTTTTCTCCCATTTCCTCCCCCAATTTCCCATCCCTTTTTCCCATTTCCTCTCCCATCCCATTTTCCCCAAATCCCCATTTCTCCCTTTTCCCCACATTCTATCTCTCCCTTTTTTCCCCATTTTCTCCCATTTTCCACCCCCATTTTCCTCCCATTTCCTACCCCCATTCAATCTTTCCCCAAATCCCCTTTTTCCCATTTCTTCCCATTTCCTCCCCATTTCCTACCTCTATTCCCCCAAATCCTTTTCTTCCCCTTTTTCTCCCAAATCCCCCTTTTTCTCATTTTCTCCCATTTTCTCCCCAAATTTCTCCCCTTTTCCCCCCATTTCTCCCATTTTCTCCACCACCTTTTTCCCATTTCCTCCCCCAAATCCCCCAAATCTCCTCCTTTTCCCAATTTCTCTCCCTTTTATCCCATTTTCTCCCCATTTCCTTCCCCAATTTCCTCCCAAATCCCCTTTTTCCCCAAACCCCCATTTTTCCCATTTTCTCCCCTTTTTCTCATTTTCTCCCCTTTTTCCCATTTCCCCCAAAATCCCATTTTTCCCATTTTCTCCCTTTCCCCCAAATCCCCCCTTTTCCCCATTTTCTCCCCCTTTTCCCCATTTCCCCCAAAATCCCATTTTTCCCAATTTCTCCCCTTTTTTCCCCATTTTCTCCCCTTTTTTCCCATTTCCCCCATTTCTCCCCAAATCCCCATTTTTTCCCAATTTCTCCCCTTTTTCCCCATTTCCTCCCATTTCTTACCTCCAAATCCCCCAAATCCCCCAAATCCCCCTTTTTCCCATTTCTCCCCTTTTCCCCCCATTTCCCCCATTTCTCCCCAAAATCCCCATTTCCTACCTCCAAATCCCCCAAAATCCCCTAAATCCCTCTTTTCCCCATTTCTCCCCTTTTTTTCCCATTTCTGCCCCCAAATCCCCCTTTTTCCCTAAATCACTCTTTTCCCATTTCCCCCATTTCCTCCCCATTTCCTCCCCATTTCAGTACCTCCAAATCCCCCCCAAATCCCCCTTTTCCCCCAAATCCCTTTTCCCCATTTTCTCCCCCATTTTTCCCATTTTCCCCCATTTCCTCCCCAAAATCCCATTTTTTCCCAATTTCTCCCCTTTCTTTCCCATTTCCTGCCCCAAATCCCCCAAATCCCCCAAATCCCCTTTTTTCCCCCTTTTCTTCCCCTTTTTCCCAATTTCTCCCCCTTTTCCCCATTTCCTCCCCTTTTTCCCATTTCCTCCCCATTTCCTACCTCAAATCCCCCAAATCCCTTTTTCCCCAAAACCCTATTTTCCCATTTCCTCCCCTTTTTCCCATTTCCTCCCCCTTTTCCCATTTCCTCCCCAAAATCCCATTTTTCCATTTTCTCCTTTT
>NW_026086947.1:0-10124 GCF_022539395.1 Myiozetetes cayanensis | reverse complement strand
CCTTGGGCAGGGGGGATGTTGGGGGTCTGGGGATTGAGGGAATGGATTGGGAGGGGGCAGGGGATGGGGGCTCTGAGGGGTGAAATGGGGACCCTTGGGCAGAGGGGATGTTGGGGGCAGGTCGGGGATGTTGGGGGGATTGAAGGGAATGGATTGGGAGGGGGCAGGGGGATGGGGGGCTCTGAGGGGGTGAAATGGGGACCCTTGGGCAGGGGATGTTGGGGGTCTGGGGATTGAGGGAATGGATTGGGGGGGCAGGGGGATGGGGGCTCTGAGGGGTGAAATGGGGACCCTTGGGCAGGGGGATGTTGGGGTATGTTGGGGGTCTGGGGATTGAAGGAATGGATTGGAAGGGGGCAGGGGATGGGTGGTGTGTTCTGAGTCATGGTGGGGGATATGGGGGTGTCATTCTGTGGCCTGGGAGGGGGTGCTCTGGGTGCCAAGGGAGGACCCCAACCCTGTTCCCCCCTCCCCTCAAAAAGGTGCAGACCCACCTGGAGAACCCGACCCGGTACCACCTGCGGGCGGCCCAGCGGCAGCAGGTCCGGCAGTACCTGAGCTCCGCCCTGGGCCGGGACTCCCAGCCCCCCGGGACTCCCCGCCCGCGCCCCCACCCCACACAGCCCCTCGCTGCTCCACATCGGCCCCGGCTCCGAGAAGGAGGTGAGGGCTGGGGGGAGTCCCTGGGGGGGCGTCAAGAGGGGCCATGGTGTCACCTGGGGGGTGGCCTTGGTGTCACCTGGGGGGTGGCCAGGATGTCACCTGTGGGGTGGCCGTGATGTCACCTATGGGGTGGCTGTGGTGTCACCTGTGGGGTGGCTGCGATGTCACCTATGGGGTGGCCATGGTGTCACCTGTGGGGTGGCCGTGATGTCACCTGTGGAGTGACCGTGTTGTCACCTGTGGGGTGGCTGCAATGTTACCTGTAGGGTGACCCTGATGTCACCTGTGGGGTGGCTATGATGTCACCTATGGGGTGGCCGTGGTGTCACCTGTGAGGTGGTCGTGATGTCACCTGGGGGGTGGGCGTGATGTCACCCATAGGGTGGCCGTGGTGTCAACACTGGGGTGCTGGCAGTGCTGAGGTGGCACGAGGGGGTCAGGGGGTCATCCTGTGGCGTCAGGTGGCGTTCCCTGATGCCAGTTTAGGGCATGGTGACACAATACGGGGATGACGACGGAATATTAGGGGTGGTGACGCAATAGGGGCAGCGATGACGCAATACAAGGAGATGATGACGCAATTGAGGGACGTGATGACGCAACCCATGGCTTGGTGATGCAATGGGGGTGGGGGGTTGACTATGCCATATTGGGCCTAGTGACACGACAGGGGGGTGGTGACAGAGTTTGGGGGCAGTGACAGTTTGGGGGCAGTGACACAGTTTGGGGGCAGTGACAGTTTGGGGGGCAGTGACACAGTTTGGGGGCAGTGACAGAGCTTGGAGGCAGTGACAGAGTTTGGGGGCTGTGACACAGTTTGGAGGCAGCAGTGACACAGTTTGGGGGCAGTGACAGAGTTTGGGGGCAGTGACAGAGTTTGGGGGCAGTGACAGAGTTTGGGGGCAGTGACAGAGTTTGGGGCTGTGACACAGTTTAGGGAACAGTGACACAGTTTGGGGGGGCAGTGACAGAGTTTGGGGCAGTGACAGAGTTTGGGGGTGGTGACACAGTTTGGGGGCAGTGACACAGTTTGGGGGACTGTGACACAGTTTGAGGGGTAGTGACACAGTTTGGGGACAGTGACACAGTTTGGGGGCAGTGACAGTTTGGGGGCAGTGACAGTTTTGGGGGCAGTGACAGTTTTGGGGGCTGTGACACAGTTTGGGGTGGCAGTGACACAGTTTGGGGGAGCAGTGACAGTTTGGGAGGGCAGTGACACAGTTTGGGGGTGGTGACACAGTTTGGGGGGGCAGTGACAGTTTGGGGGGGCAGTGACAGTTTTGGGGGCTGTGACAGTTTGGGGAGCAGTGACAGAGTTTGGGGGCAGTGACAGTTTGGGGGGCAATGACACAGTTTGGGGGCAGTGACAGAGTTTGGGGTGGCAGTGACAGAGTTTGGGGGGGCAGTGACAGAGTTTGGGGGGGCAGTGACAGAGTTTGGGGTGGCAGTGACACAGTTTGGGAGGGCAGTGACACAGTTTGGGGGGCGATGATGATGCCATACAGGGGGTCGTGACGCCCCACAGGGGCTGGGGACACGATCCCTGGCCCATGGGGGGGTTGGGGGGCTCTGGGTGGGACCGCCCTGACTCAGATTTGCCCTTTCCCGCCCCGAGCAGATCGATGACGTCATCGATGAGATCATCAGCCTGGAGTCCAGCTATGACGAGCTGCTGAGCTTCGGCCCGGCCGAGGGGACCCTCCAGCTCCCCAGCACGGTGAGGGGGGGCTGGGGGGGGGGACTGACAAGCCACACCCCTTATTTGTGACTTTGGGGCGGGGCTAATGGACCACACCCACTTTGGGGTGGGGCCTACCAACCCACACACCCCTTGGGTGTGGCTTGGGGGTGGGGACTGGCAGGCCACACCCCCTTTGTGGTGAGGATGGCAAACCACGCCCCTTTGTGTTGTGTGGAGGCGGGGACTAACAAGCCACACCCACTTTTCTCCTAAAGGGGCGTGGCATGGTCAACACCCCACCCACCTCTTCTCATTGGCCGTAAATGCAGGGTGGGGTAGCTCAGCTGGGGGTGGGGCTTAGTGTAGCCCCACCCACTGGAGGCGTGGGAGGGCGTGGCTCTGGTCCATATAAGGCAAGAGGGTGTGGCCTAAGGGAGGGTGTGGTTCATCCTTATTTGGTTGGGTGGGCGGGGCTTACCAAAGTAGGCGTGGCCAAACCGGGTGGACCCCACGGTGGGCGTGGCCTCACCACACCTGGGCGGGGCCTCCACCCACCCCCTGCTCCACCCTGGGGGAGGGGCTGGACACACCTGAGGGGTGGGGTGGGTGGGCGTGGCCGGCGTGGGCGTGGCCTGGGTGACCCCACCCTGTTAACCCCTCAGCTGCCGGCGGCCCCCGGACCCCTCCTGGAGGTTTCAGCCCCCAGGGCGGCAGCAGCTCCTGCCCAGCTGAGCTGCCCCGGGTCAAGGCTGAGCTCTCAGGTACGGGGGGGGCTCCTTTTTGGGGACAGGAGGGGACACGAGGGGCGTCCTGAGCCGGGGGGGGGTTCTTAAGGGACCTGGGATTGGGGGAGGGTCATTACGGTGGGGAGGGTCCCAGCTGGGTCTAGGGGTGTCCTGGTGGGGGCTATGGAGGCAGAAAGGGCTTGGCAGAGTCTTTGTGGGGAGCCCAAAAACAGGTGTGGGGGGTGGGGGTTATGGGGTCCCTGGGGGGTTCAGGGGTTAAAAGGGGTCAGGGGGTTCAGTGCAGTGGGGAAAGTTCCCTGGTTGGGGGACAGGGGGCAGAATTTGGGGGGTGGGTGGGGGTTATGGGGTCCCTGGGGGGTCTCTTCAGGGGTTAAAAGGGGTCAGGGGATTCAGTGCAGTGGGGAAAGTTCCCTGGTTTGGGGGAGGGAGGGGGCAGAATTTGGGGGGGTTCCCTGGGGAGTCCCAAATGGGCAGGGAGGATCAAAGGGGTCTCTGTCGGGTGGGAGGGAGAGTCTGGGGGGGTCCCTGGGGAGTCCCAAATGGGCAGGGAGGATCAAAGGGGTCTCTGTCAGGTGGGAGGGAGAGTCTGGGGGGGTCTCCTCTCCGTGGGGGTCGTTGATTGTGTCCCCCCCACCCCCAGAAACGGAGGCGAAGGCGCTGCTGAAGGAGCGGCAGAAGAAGGACAACCACAACCTGAGTGAGCTGAGGAGGGGGGGACCCCAGGGGGGCTTAGGGGGGGTCTGGGGGGGTTCACAGGAGGTCTGAACTGTGTGTGGACCCCCCCAAACCCCCCCACCCTCCCCCGCAGTCGAGCGGCGCCGGCGCTTCAACATCAACGACCGGATCAAGGAACTGGGGACCCTCATCCCCAAATCCAACGACCCGTGAGTGGGGGGACCCCTGGCACGGCTGGGGGGGCACTGGGACCCCCAGGGTGGGGCCTGGGAGGGACCCCGACATCCAGGGAGCACCCTGGGAGGGACCCTGGGAGGGACCCTGAAATCCAGGGACCCTCAGAGTGGGGTCTGGGAAGGACCCCAACATCCTGGGACCCCCAAGGCAAGTCCTGGGAGGGTCCCCAACATCCAGGGAGTACCAGGGTGGGGTCTGGGAGGGACCCCAACATCCTGGGACCCCCAGGGCAGGTCCTGGGAGGGTCCCCAACATCCAGGGACCCCCAAGGCGAGGATTCTGGGAGGGACCCCAACATCCAGGGAGCACCAGAGTAGGGACCCTGGGAGGGACCCCAACATCCTGGGACCCCCAGGGTGGGGTCTGGGAGGGACCCCAACATCCAGGGAGCACCCTGGGAGGGACCCTGGGAGGGACCCCATCATCCTGGAGCCCCCAGCGTGGGGCCTGGGAGGGACCCCAACATTCAGGGAGCACCGTGGGAGGGACCCCAACATCCAGGGAGCACTAGAGTAGGGACCTGGGAGGGACCCCATCATCCTGGGACCCCCAGGGTGAGCCCTGGGAGGCTCCCCAACATCCAGGGAGCACTAGAGTAGGGACCCTGGGAGGGACCCCATCATCCTGGGACCCCCAGGGTGGGTCCTGGGAGGGTACCCCAACATCCAGGGAGCACCAGGGGAGGGACCCTGGGAGGGACCCCATCATCCTGGGACCCCCAGGGTGGGTGTTGGGAGGTACCCCAACATCCAGGGACCCCCAGAATGGGGTCTGGCAGGGACCCCAACATCCAGGGACCCCCAGAGTGGGGTCTGGCAGGGACCCCGACATGCTGGGAGCACCAGAGTAGGGACCCCAACATCCTGGGACCCCCAGGGTGGGTCCTGGGAGGGACCCCAACATCCAGGGAGCACCAGAGTAGGGTCTGGGAGGTACCCCAACATCCTGGGACCCCCAAGGCAGTCCTGGGAGAGTCCCCAACATCCAGGGAGCACCAGGGGAGGGACCCCGACATCCAGGGCCCCTCAGGGCAGGTGGCAGCGGGACCCCAGCACCCAGGGCCCACCCCACCCCTCCCTTCCCGGCAGGGAGATGCGCTGGAACAAGGGCACGATCCTGAAGGCGTCGGTGGATTACATCCGCAAGCTGCAGAAGGAGACCCAGCGCTCCCGGGAGCTGGAGCTGCACCAGCAGCGCCTGGAGCAGGCCAACCGCAGCCTCCAGCTGCGTGTCCAGGTCTGGGGGGGGTTATTTGGGGCTGGGGGAGGTCAGATTCGGGATGGGAGGGGCTGGAGAGGAGCTGGGAGGCTCCACGGGGAGACCCCCACGGGGCCGGGGTGGAGGAGTTGGGGGGGGGTCCAAGTTGGGGGTTTTAGGGCTGGGGAGAAGTGGGGGGACTGCAGGGTGGGGAGGGGGCTTTGGGGCTGTTAAGGGATCGGGGGGAGCAGAATCCAGGGAAGGGAGATGGAGGGATCTGAGGGGGGTCAATCTGTGGGAATTGGGGGGTGTGTTTGCTGAGCTCCCGCGTCCCCCAGGAGCTGGAGCTGCAGGCGCAGCTGCACGGGCTCCCCCTGAGCCCTCCCGTGGCTCCGATGGCTGAGGGGGGCTGCGAGGAGGCCTCCGGGGGCCCCCCCTTCCGCCCGGGACCCCCCACCCCCAGTGCCTCCTGGACCTGGCGGGGGCCGATGAGCTGCCCTCGGAGCTGAGCCTGCCCCTGGACCTGGGGGGGCCCGAGGGGAGCCTGGACGACATCCTGATGGACGACGCGGGGGGGCTGTCACCTCTCGGCCCCCCCGGCGCCCTCCTGGCCTCCCCCGGGCCCTCCCGTGCCTCCAGTCCCCGCAGCAGCCTCAGCATGGAGGACGAGACCTGAGCACCGCCCTGGGAGAGGACCCTGGGGCGGAGCCCTTGGAGGGACCCTCCCCACCACGCGACCCTTTGAGGGACCCCCCCTACACCCCCTTTTTGAAGCCCCTTCCCCCCACCCTCCCTGCAAGGCGCCGGTCTCGGGTGGGGCCCCACCGGGTGCCGTTTTAAGGCTCTTAAAACGGGCAAGCTTTTTTTTTTTTTTTTTAAACGACGGCGCCGGCCCTTTGAAGCTGCTGCCGCTGTGTTGCCCTTTTAAGGTGTCCCGTGTGTGACCCCCACCACGCCCCTTTAGGGAGGGTGTGGCTCCTTTAAGGAGGGAGGGGAGGACCCCCCCTTTACCCCGTGGTGTAGCCCATTTAAGGCGCTGGCGTCGTGGCCTCACCTGGGCGTGGCCCTTTAAAAGCCCCGCCCCCCTCATGGCCTCCCAGGGCCCGCCCCTTTCTGGCTCTCCTCCAATCCGTGAGCTCCTGGGGGGCTGGACCCCCTTCCCGAGCCGCGAAGCCCCGCCCTCTTCGCTGTCACTCAAGCCTCGCCCCGCCCACCACTAACCCCGCCCTCTTTTAGAGGCCCCGCCCATCCACTCCACTTAAAGGGGCCGCTCCCCTTTTCCCCTCCTCCCACCCACCCATTTTGTACTAGACCCTCACGCGGGAAATAAACAGTTTGTTAACGACGGAGCGCCGTGTAAATTAAACCCAAAAAAAAACCACCCAAAACAAAAAACAGGGGAGAAACGAGTTAGGGTGAGCCCTACCAAAACATCAGCGTGTCATCGACACTCATTTCCCCGCGTGGAACCCGAAACCCGACCCACGTGGAACCCGAAATCCGACGCTGCACCAGCTGCTGAGAGGAAACGAGCTCCGTCCCTGCCTGAAACGGGACAATTCCCACCCCTCATTCCACGACAGCTCCCCCCAAACCCCGTCCCCTGCCCTGTCGGTTTATCTGGATGGATTTACACACGGATTTACGCACCCCCCCGAGTCTCTGGAGCAGCAGCAAAAAGTCCATAAAACCTCCCCATAAAACCTCCCCCCCCCCAAAAAAAAACATCTGGCGAATCCACTCGTCCCCTGCCTCCGCTGCCCCTCCCCGAGGACACCACGGGTGACATCCCTGTGTCTTCCACGCGGGACAGACGGTGTAGGGGGGGTTGTTGGATTGTTGGTCCTGGTTCCACCCCTCGCCCAGTTTATCCCAGTTCGTTTGGCTCGTTAATGGGGCGATTGTCAGGCACGGGTGGGGCAGAGGTGGCCGGCACAGAAGTGACAATACCCAGCGTTTCAGGGTTGTTGCCACCATCCGGTTTGGATTCCCGGATCGTTTGTTTTCCTGGAATATTTTATTTCTCTCATTCCTGGATTCCCACCCCAAAAAAAATGAAAGGCCCGTTCTCCCACGTCAGCGGGATGGATTTGCCTTTATCCCCTTCCAGCAGGAGGGGAAAAAGCTTGGATTGGGCAGATCCTCACTCCACGTGCATCCCGATGTTTGAAGGTCCCGGCAGCTCCATCCTTTCGGTCTTTCCGGAGGCCGGAATATGGGAGTGGAGGTTGCCTGCGACTACAAACTCTTTAAACACATCTGAAATGCATCAAATGCATCAACCAGATCAAAAATACAGAAGACGTTTAAAGTGGGAGCGGGCAGGGAAGGCGCTGAGGGGTTGATAAGGATCAATAATATAAAATATGGGAAATTTAATCTGTTTTTGACCAGTGAAAGGTCCCCGCGGAGGGGTGCACCGTTCCCGGAGGCACTGCAATACCGGGACGATGCGCGGAGCGGAGGGAGCAAGCTCCGGGTCCAACTCCCGCGCCCAAAAATCCGTTTAATATAAAGTCCTCTCATCGAGGACGTATCAGATATTAAACTGATAAGAACAGATACTACACTTGATCTTAGCCAAAAGGCCGAGAAGCGATAACTCCACCTCTCACACGGCCCCAACCGGCCCCCCAAAGCCCCCCATGGACCTCACGGTGACCCCCGAACAGCCTTCACACCCCTTTTTATTCCCACCGGCGCTATCGCCCCGCTTAAATTCCCACCTCCCACCAGCGTCCCGCGCTCACGATACCCCAAAAACTCCCAAACCCCCTCAAATGACGCTCCCAGAATTCCATTCGCGTCGCCCCGTGGTTTAATTTGCATAAACGCGGCTCTTTTATGACATAACCTCTCCCCTCTACAGGCCCCGCCCACACTCTCAGTACCGCGAGCTGATTGGTCACCTGCGTGCTGTGATTTGCATTCGCTCCGCCCCCTGGAGCTCCCGCAGAATTATTTCGCGCTGCCCAGCGTCTCATTAGCATAACCCCGCCCCCAACACACCGAGACCCCGCCCTCTTCCCCTGAGCAGAGATGTCTTTAATTGGCTGAATTTGACGCTAATTATGAGTCTAATCACAGGCCTAACTGGGACCCCAACCCTAACCCGGGCCCTGATCACAGCGACTACCCCAACCCTAAACATGACCCTAATCCCAGCCCAAACTCTCACCCTAAAACCAGACCTAAACCAGACCCCAATTCCAGCTCTAAACCAGACCCCAACCTTAACCCTAAACCAGACCCCAATAATAACCCTAAACCAGACCCCAATAATAACCCTAAACCAGACCCCAACACTGACCCTAAACCAGACCCCAACACTGACCCTAAACCAGACCCCAACACTGACCCTAAACCAGACCCCAACACTGACCCTAAACCAGACCCCAACACCAACCCTAAACCAGACCCCAACACTGACCCTAAACCAGACCCCAACACTAACCCTAAACCAGACCCCAACACTGACCCTAAACCAGACCCCAACACTGACCCTAAACCAGACCCCAACACCGACCATAAACCAGACCCCAACACTGACCCTAAACCAGACCCCAACCTTAACCCTAAACTAGACCCCAATACCAACCCTAAACCAGACTCCAACACCGACCCTAAACCAGACCCCAACACCGACCCTAAACCAGACCCCAACCTTAACCCTAAACCAGACCCCAACACTGACCCTAAACCAGACCCCAATAATAACCCTAAACCAGACCCCAATAATAACCCTAAACCAGACCCCAATAATAACCCTAAACCAGACCCCAATAATAACCCTAAACCAGAACCCAACACTGACCCTAAACCAGACCCCAACACCAACCCTAAACCAGACCCCAACCTTAAACCTAAACCAGACCCCAACACCACCCCTAAACCAGACCTCAACACCGGCCCTAAACCAGACCCCAACCTTAACCCTAAACCAGACCCCAATAATAACCCTAAACCAGACCCCAACACTGACCCTAAACCAGACCCCAATAATAACCCTAAACCAGACCCCAATAATAGCCCTAAACCAGACCCCAACCTTAACCCTAAACCAGACCCCAACACTGACCCTAAACCAGACCCCAATAATAACCCTAAACCAGACCCTAAACCAGACCCCAGCACTGACCCTAAACCAGACCCCAACACCACCCCCAGCCTCAATCCCAGCCCTAACCCTGACAAATCCCAAATGAAAACCCCAACCCTGACCATAAACCCGGCAGGATCAGGACACCAGTGGGAACTGGACCTTTCCCAGTTGTACTGGTGGGAGCTGGGATGGGTTGGGGTGGGGACACCAGTGGGAACTGGGATGGGATGGGATGGGGTGGGGACACCAGTGGGAACTGGGATGGGATGGGTTGGGAGGTAGGACACCAGTGGGAACTGGGATGGGATGGGTGGGGACACCAGTGGGAACTGGGATGGGATGGGGTGGGGACACCAGTGGGAACTGGGATGGGATGGGATGGGGTGGGGACACCAGTGGGAACTGGGATGGGATGGGATGGGGTGGGGACACCAGTGGGAACTGGGATGGGATGGGATGGGGTGGGGACACCAGTGGGAACTGGGATGGGATGGGATGGGGTGGGGACACCAGTGGGAACTGGTCCTGCCCAGCTCGTACCGGTGGGAACTGGGATGGGGTCACCAGTGGGAACTGGGATGGAGCAGGATCAGGACACCAGTGGGAACTGGGATAGAGCAGGATCAGGACACCAGTGGGAACTGGGATGGGACGAGGTCACCAGTGGGAACTGGGATGAGGTCACCAGTGGGAACTGGGATGGAGTAGGATCAGGACACCAGTGGGAACTGGGATGGGACAAGGTCACCAGTGGGAACTGGGATGGGGTCACCAGTGGGAACTGGGATGGGACGAGGTCACCAGTGGGAACTGGTCCTGCCCA
>NW_026086946.1:0-9896 GCF_022539395.1 Myiozetetes cayanensis | reverse complement strand
TTTTGGTCGTTTTTGTGTTCTTTCGTTGTTCTACCAATACACATACCTCCTTTAATAAAGGGCTGTTATTTTTGCTTTCTCCATCCTTTCTTACTTGGAGCCTCTTAATTTTGGAGGAGTTTGGTCTTCCTCACAACTTCTCCTCCTTAGGAAAACACTTGTGTTTCATTAAACTGAGAGAGATACAAATTCATGCTTTGTTTACAGCCCAGAGAGATGTTGCAGGCTCTTCCCATTTGCCTCTGCCCCTCTCAGAGAACTTGTGTGGACACCTTCCCTGCCTGCACCAGGTGATTTCACAAAACTGGGAGGGAGGGTATTTGATGGAGAAGGACCTGGGGGAGTTTTGAGGCCTCTCCAAGCAAATGTTTCCTTCAGGAGAGCTAAAGCCAGGACAGGGGGAGGAAGAGCAGAAACGCAACTCCTCCAACAATGACAGCGCCTCCAGGAATTCCGAGCACATGCCCACAGATCTTCCCAGAGGGGTGAGGCAGACATCAAGGTTTGACATGAATACCCTTTTGGGATAACTTAGGTGATGGCTGCATCCCGTCTTTCTTCCCCAGAAGTTAGAGATGTTGCTGTCTGGGAGCAGGAGGTGCCTGTGTGGGGTTCAGCATCGCTGACTTGGTGCAAGTACAAGAAGCGTTTGGACGATACTCCCGGGCATGTGTTGTGACTCTGGGGGATGGTCCAGTGAAGGCTCAGGAGTTGGACTCGATGATCCTTGTGGGTCCCTTCCAACTCGGGATACTGGGGGTGATTCTGTGAAGTTCCCCAGGGCTGTGTGTGAGCAGAGAGCAGGGGCTGAGCAAAGCAGAGCAGGGCAATGGCAGCACAACCCTTGAGCACTGCCCCAAGCGGGTTGAGCCTAAAGGGGAGCTGAGGGTGGAGTTGGTCCCACTCAGGTTAGGGGGCAGAGACACGGGGACAGCAGGGAGTGCAGGACAGGGAAAGCATCAGAGGGACCTGATGGGCACGGGGATGTCTCCAGGCTGGGCTCTCCCGGTGTTCAATGGCCCCATCTCTCCAGGACGAGGGTGATGTTGGGGGTTCATCTAGAGTTTTAGGAGCTGGAAGGTCATCTGGAGAGTACAAAGGCACGGTCCAGGATAGTGTTACTGTTTTCAGGAGTGGAAAATGCCTCAGATCTGGGAGGGGCAGAGTTTCCTCCCAAGGAATTCCCATGAGGGGCATAAAGGTCTTCTCTCCCATCTCCAGTCCCACACAGCTCCCTTTAGTGAACCTGTCCTTGTACTCCCCATCCCTGGAGAGCTGCACAAGTGCGTCTCAGATAGGACAGGAGAGTCCAGGGCTGCAGGACTGAGAGGCTCAGATTTGGTACACGCTGTGTCCATCCCTGGGGCACAGACACAATTGAGAGACCAGTTTCAAGTGAATTATTGCGGAACAGATGAACAAAGGTGGGATGTGAGTCAAGGTGAAGACAGTGTTCAAAACCACTGCGGCAGAAACGTGAAAGCACCGTCCTTCTCTCCTGACTGCAATTGAGAACTAACTGGGGAGAGTCAGCTGGAGTTTCAGGCCCACAGATTGGACAGGGAGACAACTCCCCCAGAGATGA
This sequence comes from Myiozetetes cayanensis, assembly GCF_022539395.1. Lineage (NCBI taxonomy): Eukaryota > Metazoa > Chordata > Aves > Passeriformes > Tyrannidae > Myiozetetes > Myiozetetes cayanensis. The sequence continues at coordinate 8,311 of NW_026086946.1, read as the reverse complement.
CAGATGGTGGATCTGGGATTCCCAGGATATCTCAGTGTGTGCAGTACCTGGTGGAACTGCAGGCTCTAAACCTGTGCCTTTCTCCTCCCCGGCAGTAGGTCCAGCTCCCAGGCAAGCACAGTCACTGAAGGTCAGTGATTCCCTCTCTCCCTCCGACCCAGTGTCCTTCAGCACAGAGCCAAGGTTGCCCAGTTGTCACCACAAGGACATTGAAAAGTTGATCAGCTGGGACCTATCTTGTCTCTAAGGTCATATCCTGCCTAATCCAAGGAGAAGTCTCAGGTGGTATGTCCCCCTGGAGCAGCTCTCTGTCCTTCAGCAGAGGAGGAGCTGTGGAGGTGTTGCCCTGCAAGCGCAGGCAATTCCCCACCAGAACTGGTGCAGATGACCCCAGGGGTTGGCACAGGGCAGATTCCTGACGACAGGGACAAACCCACTGCGTGTTACAGGGATGTCTGTAAACCCCATTTTTCGGTGGGGGTTGCCAGTGGAGTGGGAAAGGAAAGGAGGAGAACACGGTGAGAGCAGGAGCTGGAGGAGCAGCCCCTATGCTCCCAGCTCCCAGCCCTTACCCAGCCCAGCAAAGCCCAAGCAAGTCCAGCCTAGACCTCCAAGCCCCATTTGCCCAGCTCAGAGTTCTGTCAGAGAGAACAGCTCGGGCTGGGCGATTCTCCCTGGGCATTGGCTGTGCTGGAGTGCTGCCTGGGCTGGCTGAGGGAGAACCTCACTGGAACAGAGTTTGTGCTGCTGTTCAGCTCTTGCAAGTGAGGCTTTAGAGGGAAAAGGAAAGCTCTTTATTTCCACTGCTGGCTGCAAGCTCTGCACAAGCCTCCGGCCCTGGGATATAGGAGAACTGCAGGGAACTGGGCCCTCTGCCTTCAGTTTTGCTGAAGGGGGCAGCAGTGACATCCAAGGAGACCAGTGACATCACAGGGCTCTGGTGACACCACAGGGGACATCAGTGGCATCACGGGGACATGGTGCTACCACTTGGGACACAGGTGACATCACAGAGACAGCAGTGACATTTTGGGGACACAGGGACTACCCTTGGGGACAGTAGAGACATCACATGGGAGAGTGGTGACATCTCATGGGACAGCAGTGACATCACTGAAGACCAGTGACATCACAACTGTCTGGGGGCATCACAGGGACTGTGAGGACACCAATTGGACAGCTGTGACATCATTGGCAACACCAGTGACATCACACTGACAGTGATGACATCACTGGGGATGCCGGGGATGTCTGGGGGCTTTTGGGAGGGCACCTGCCCTTCAATATGGAACCTAGTACACCCCAAAAAGTGCTGGGACCCCCCTAAACCGGGAAAAGGGTGGGAGAGCTCAGAAGAGTGAGGAGAGCAGCGGGGCTTTGGCGTCCTGTCCTCTCCTCCGTGTGACAGTGTTGTGTCCCCACCCTCGGGGTCTGTGTCCCAAGTCCTGTGCCCCCCGGCTCTGCCGGGACATGGAGGACCAGGTTGGTTCAATGGGCTGAGACTGACGGGCTGAGCGGGGGCTGCAGGGAGCCCTCCGTGTCCCCGGGGTGCAGGGACTGGGGGGTCGTGTCCGCTGGGCCCCCCTAGCTTGGTGGGGGAGAGGAACTCGAGGCGGTGGTGCTGGGGTGGGATGATGCCACCTCTCGGGTCCCCAAGAGCTGCTCAGGGTGGGGAAACTGAGACACGGATTGAGGGAGGAGGGGCTGGCGGGGCTTTTCTCGAGGCTGTGGTTCGCTGCTGTGCCACCCCCATGCTGTGCCACCAAAAGAGGAAAAAACACCCTGAGCCTCCGTCTCTCAAGAGAAGTTGGTGCACAACTCTCGGAAATAGAAAAAGAGCAAGAGTACTTTTAAACTGGCAGGTATCTTCCCAATTCTGAAATCTAGATGTAAACGTAAAAAAATCTCTAACCCTAACCCACAATCCTAACCTTAACCCTAACCGTAACCCTAAATCTAACCCTAACCCTAACCCTTGTTAACCCTAACCCTATCCCCTTCCTTACACTAATTTCAAAAGCCCTCCCGGTTACATTCCCAAGGTTACATTCCCCGGTTACATTCCCAAGCTTCTACGGGAATCTCATCCTCTCTCTGTCTCAGAGTCCCCCACTTATCCTGCAGAGAGACGGGCCTGTCCATCCACCTTCCAAAAGCATGTGTCTTCAGCTGGCTCAGGGCTTCCTGTAGTCCCTGGGTTTTTCTCTTTGTCAGCTCCAAGAAAGGAAACCAAAATCAGTGCAGGACTTTAGCATCACATCGGCCAAACCCCAACCATTCCCACACTCACCCTCTCCTAAGTGCACCCAAGTCCTCGTGTCACTGCCTCCAGCAAGAGATGCAGAGCTTGCAGCTCCCACTGCATGGTACACCTGCAACAGGGAAAAAAAACTTTCAGTGGCATTTCTGACACTTCCCTGGGCCCCTGCTCCTCCTCGATACCTCCCCGACTCACCTGGGATGCTCATTTCTTTCCAAATGTTACCGGGATGGCACCTCCAAAGAGAAGAGCGGAATGCTTAAATGCCCAGCCCTGAAGTCCCTGCCATTGCCCACAAGGCCAACGCCAAAGCACCTGACCTTGTCGCTTGGCTCCTCAGCCCGTGGTCTGCTCCTCTGGGAATATGGATGGGCACCGCAAAGAAATCACAGAGGCAAAGGAACATACAGACGGATCCCCTCAGAGTGCAACATTCTGACCAAAGTTCCCCTCCCGGGTTCTTTTTCACTCACCTCTTACTGCAAAGACCTCCTTCCCATTCTGCTGACTCTTGTCACCTTGTGTATCACTGGAAAAAACAAACAACAAGGTATACGCTTAGATTCACCAATGATACAGCTCGCCATAAATATCTTTGCATTCAGACTGGTCGGAATATTCTCACCTTGCTTGTCTGCCCTTTAATTCTGACAGCCCAATCGACCGCTTGAATCCGACCTCAAAAGAAAGAACAAAAGGTCGGTCACACAATGAATCACAGAATCAGAGCATCCGCTGGATTGGAAAAAACCTCTGAGATCATCAAGTCGATATCTTGATCCCCTACCACTCTGCTTACTAGAGCCTGGCACTAAGTGCCACATCCAGTCTTATCTAAAAATCCTACTGGTACAGAGAATTCACCACTTTCCTGAGCTGCCCATTGAAATGATTGATTACCCTCTCCTCAGAGAATTTCTTCCTAATATCTAGCCTCAACCTCATCTGGCAGAGCTTAAGACCGTGCCCTCTTGTCTTGTTGATAGCTGCCTGGGAGAGGAGACCAACCCCCACCTGGCTACAACCTCCTATCAGGTAGCTGTAGAGTGTGATGAGGTCTCCTCTGAGCCTCCTCTTCTCCACACTAAACAAGCCCAGCTCCCTCAGCCTCTCCTCATAGGACTTGTGCTCCAGTCCCTTCACCAGCCTGCTTGCTCTTCTCTGGACCTGCTCCAGCACCATGACACCCTTCCTGAGGGACCTGAACTGGACACACAACTCGAGGGGTGACCTCATTAGTGCTGAGTCCAGGGGAAGTAATCACTTCCTTGGACCTGTTGGCCACACTGTTCCTGGTCCAGGCAAGGATGTCACTTGCCTTCTTGGCCACCTGGGCACGCCGCTGGCTCATGTTCAGCTTCCTGTTGATCTAAACTCCCAGGTCCCTTTCTGCCTGCCTGCTCTCCAGCCACTCTGTCCCCTTCTGCAGGGGTTGTTGTGGTCAAAGTGCATGACTGGGCACTTGGCCTTCTTGAACCTCATCCCACAGGAATGAGCCAAACTCTCCAGCCTGTCCAGATCCCTCTGCAGAGCCCTCCTGCCTTCCAGCTGATCGACACTTCCCCACAAGCTTGGTATCCTCTGCAAATTTGGAACTGGTAGACTCAATTCCCTCATCTAAATCACCAATAGAGATATTAAAGAGAACTGGGCCCAACACTGATCCCTAGGGGACACCACTAGTGACCGGCCACCAACTGGATGCAGCCCTGTTCACCATCACTCTCTGGGCCCGGCCATCCTGTAGTTCTTAACCCAGCAAAAAGTGCACCTGTCCAAGCCCTGGACTGCTCAGCTTTTTTTATGCTACGGGAGACAGTGTCCAAGGCTTTGCCGAAGTCCAGCAAGACACATCTACAGCCTTCCCCTTATCCACCAAGCGGGTCACTTGATCGTAAAAGGAGATCAGGTTGCTCAGACATGACCTGCCCTTCCTAAACTGTTGTTGGCTGGCTCTGATCCCTTGTCCATCCAGGAGGTGCTGTGTGATTGCACTCAGGATGATCTGCTCTGTAACCTTGCCAGGCACTGAGGTCAGGCTGACAGGCCTGGAGTTTCCCAGGTCCTCCTTCTGGCCCTTTTTGTGGATCAGTGTGTCATTCCCCAACTTCCAATCATCTGGGACTTCCCCAGTGAGCCAGGATTGTTGATAAATGAGGGAGAGCTGCTTGGCCAGCTCTTCTGCCAGCTCCCTCATCGCCCTTGGGTGAATCCCTTCGGGTCCAATAGACTTGTGAGAATCCAAGTGGTTCAGCAGGCCACAAACTGTTTCCTCCTGAATTACACATGGTATTCAGCATCATCTCTCTGTCTACAAGTTGCAGAAGCTTCTTGACCTCTGACAAAAAGCACCTGCCAGAACTGCAAGAAAAAAAACCCTTAACCTCCAAGTCTCCCATGCAATGGGTGAGCAACCCTTGACACTCCATGCAAACAAGGAGCTTCCTGCGCTGGCATCTTTTGTCTGGGAGGAATCTTCGTTCTTAGCCCGTGTGGGGCCCAGACGGGCCATTTCAGCACGGGGCGACAGACACCAAACCAATGAAGTTCCAACCAGGAAAAAACAGCCTTAGCCTCCATTTCTACTGTGCAATGGCTGAGCCACTCTTGGAACTTCATGCACACATAGAGCTGGTAACTTTTGTGTGGGAGGAATCTTCGTTCTTAGTCCATCTGGGGACCAAGATGGGCCATTTCAGCGTGGGGCTTGGGACACCAAACCAATGAAGTTCCAACCAGGAAAAAAGGCCTTAGCCTCCAACTCTGCTGTGAAATGGGTGAGCCACTCGTGCCACTCCATGCACACATGGAACTTCCTGCGCTGACACCTTTTGTATGGGAGGAATCTTTGTTTTCAGTCAATCAGAGGACCCAGACGGGCCATTTCATCGTGCGGCTTTGGACACCAAACCAATGAAATTCCAGGCAGGATAAAAAGCCCTTAGCCTCCAACTCTGCTGTGCAATGGGTGAGTCACCCTTACCACTCCATGCATGCAAGGAGCTTCCTGCGCTGGCACCTTTTGTCTGCGAGGAATCTTCGTTACTAGCCCATGTGGGGCCCAGACGGGCCATTTCTGCGCGGGGCTTTGGACACCAAACCAATGAAGTTCCAGGCAGGAAAAAAAGCCCTTAGCCTCTAACTCTCCTGTGCAGTTGGTTAGCCAGTCTTGGCACTCCATGCACACAAGGAGCTTCCTGCGCTGGCACCTTTTGTCTGGGATGAATCTTCTTTCTTAGTCTATCTGGGGACCCAGACTGGCCATTTCAGCGCGGGGCTACAAACACCAAGTCAGAGAAGTTCCAGCCAGGAAAAAAACCCCTTAACCTACAAGTCTCCTATGTAATGGGTGAGCAACCCTTGACACTCCATGCACACATGGAGCTTCCTGTGCTGGCACCTTTTGTCTGGGAGGAATTTTCGTTCTCAACCCATGTGGGGCCCAGACGGGCCACTTCAGCGCGGGGCTTTGGACACCAAACGAATTAAGTTCCATCCAGGAAAAAAAGGCCTTAGCCTCCAACTGTCCTGTGCAGTTGGTGAGGCACCCTTGGCACTCCATGTACAAATGGAACTTCCTGCGCTGGCACCTTTTGTCTGGGTGGAATCTTCGTTGTTAGTCCACCTGGGGACCCAGACGGGCCATTTCAGCATGGGGCTTGGGACACCAAACCAATGAAGTTCCAACGTGGAAATAAAGGACTTAGCCTCCAACTCTGCTGTGAAATGGGTGAGCCACTTGCGCCACTCCATGCACACATGGAACTTCCTGCACTGGCACCTTTTGTATGGGAGGAATATTTGTTTTCAGTCAATCAGAGGACCCAGATGGGCCATTTCATCGTGGGGCTTTGGACTTAGCCTTCACTTCTACTGTGCAATGACTGAAGCACTCTTGGCACTGCATGCATAGATAGAGCTTTTTGCGCTGGCAACTTTTGTGTGGGAGGAATCTTCGTTCTTAGTCCATCTAGGGAACCAGATGGGCCATTTCAGCGTTGGGTTTCGGACACCAAACCAGTGAATTTCCAGGTAGGAAAGAAAGCCCTTAGCCTCTAACTCTCCTGTGCATTTGATGAGCCACTCTTGGCAGTCTATAAACTCACAGAGCTTTCTGCACTTGTAGGTTTTTTCTAAGATGAATCTTCGTTCTTAGTCAATCTGGGGACCCAGACGCGATATTTCAGCGCGTGACTTGAAACCTCAAACCAATGATGTTCCAGCCAAGAAAAAAGGCCTTAGCGTTCAACTGCCCTGTGCAATGGGTGAACCACCCTTGGCACTCCATGCACACATGGAGCTTCCTGCGCTAGCACCTTTTTTCTGGGATGAATCTTCGTTCTGAGTCCATCTCTGGACTTAGTAGGGCCATTTAAGCGTGGAAGGTTGGACACAAAACCAAAGGAGTTAAAGGAAGGAAAAAAACCCTTAGCCTTAAACTCTGCTGTGCAATGCGTTAGCCACCCTTGGCACTCCATGTACACAAGAAGCTTCCTGCGCTGGCACCTTTTGTCTTGGAGGAATCTTCGTTCTTAGTCCATCTGGGCACCCAGACGCGACATTTCAGCGCGTTACTTCAAACATTAAACCTATGAAGTTCCAGCCAGGAAAAAAAGGCCTTAGTCTCCAACCCTCCTGTGCAGTTAGTGAGGCACCCTTGGCACTCCATGCACACAAGGAACTTCCTCCGCTGGCACCTTTTGTCTGGGTGGAATCTTTGTTCTTAATCCAACTGGGGACCAAGACGGGCAATTTCAGCGTGGGGCTTAGGACACCAAACCAACGAAGTTCCAACAAGGAAAAAAAGGCCCTTAGCCTCCAACTTTGCTGTAAAATGGATGAGCCACGCTTGGCACTCCATGCACACATGGAGCTTCCTACGCTGGCATGTCTTTTCTGGGTGGAATCTTTCTTCTTAATTCTTTTGGGAACCCAGACAGGCCATTTAAGCTAGGGGCTTCAGACACCAAACCAATGAAGTTCCAACCAGGAAAAAAAGCCCTTAGCGTCGAACTGATCTGTGCAATGGGTGAGTCACCCTTGGCACTCCATGCACACATGGAGCTTCCTGCGCAGACACCTGTTTTCTGGGATGAATCTTCATTCTGACTCCATCTCTGGACTTAGTGGGGCCATTTCAGCGTGGAGGGTTGGTCAAAAAGCCAATGGAGTTAAAGGAAGGAAAAAAAACCATTAGCCTTCAAGTCTCCTGTGCAATATGTGAGCCACCCTTGGCACTCCATGTACACATGGAACTTCCTGCGCTGGCACCTTTTGTCTGGGTGGAATTTTTGTTCTTAGTCCAACTGGGGACCAAAAAGGGCCATTTCAGCGTGGGGTTTAGGACACCAAACCAATGAAGTTCCAGCCAGGAAAAAAAGCCTTCAGCCTCCAACTCTGCTGTGAAATGGGTGAGCCACTTGTGGCACTCCATGCACACATGGAGCTTCCTACCCTGGCACCTCTTGTCTGGGTGGAATCTTTGTTCTTAATCCATCTGGGAACCCAGACAGGCCATTTAAGCTCGGGGCTTCAGACACCAAACCAACTAGGAAAAAAAGGCCTTAGCCTCACCCTCTACGGTGGAATTGCTGAACCACTCTTGGCACTCCATGTACACGTGAAGTTTTCTGCGCTGGCAACTTTTGTGTGGGAGGAATCTTCGTTCTTAGTCCATCTGGGTACCCAGATGCGTCATTTCAGCGCGTGACTTCAAACGTTAAATATTTGAAGTTCCAGCCAGGAAAAAAAGGCCTTAGCCTCCAACTGATCTGTGCAGTTGGTGAGTCACTCTTGGCACTCCATGCACACATGGAACTTCCTGTACTGAGACCTTTTGCATGGAAGGAATCTTCGTTCTTAATCCATCTGGGGACCTAGACTGGCCATTTCAGTGCGAGGCTACAAACACCAAGTCAGAGAAATTCCAGCCATGAAAAAAACCCCTTAAACTCCAAGTCTCCTATGCAATGGGTGAGCAACCTTTGACACTCCATGCACACATGGAACTTCCTGCGCTGGTCCCTTTTGTCTGGGAGGAATCTTCGTTCT
>NW_026086945.1:0-10017 GCF_022539395.1 Myiozetetes cayanensis | reverse complement strand
GTCCAGGCTGCCTTGGCAGTTGCAGATCCCATCCTGGGACTCCTGCAGGCCCTGAGCTGGAGGGGCTGCTCTGCAGAGGGAGGGGCTGTGGCACCCTGGGCTGAGCCTGCCCTGGCCATGCTGGTCAGGCTGGAAAGCAGAGCCAGCAGCATGGGGATCACTGCTGCTGAACCCCATTCCAACCTTTCAGAAGGCTCAGTAGCCATGGACAAGGCAGGGCAGGATTATGGGGTGTCTCCAGTGGCACAAAGGAATCAAGGGGCTGCTGGGACACTGCAGGTCCTCATGGAACCAAAGGATCCCTGGGACACTGTGTGATGAAAAAAGGAATAGAATACAGAGGGGGATAATGTCATGGTTTCAGAAGGGTTTTTTTCATGGTAGAAAAGTAAACCTGGGACACTGCAGAACTTATGGAATCAAGGCTCCATTGGGACACTGGGAATATCATGGAACCAGGGAACTCTGTGACACTGCGGGGCCTCCTGGAGCCAAAGGAATTCAGGGACACTCAAGAATCTCCTGGAATCAAAGGGGCTATTATGACAGGTGGGGCTCATGGAACCAAAGGGACCCTGTAACAGTGACAGGGGTGACATCAGACTGTGACCTGTCACTGCTGGGGTTCCACAGGGCTCCATCTTGGGCCCTGTGCTCTCCAACATCTCCATCAATGACTTGGACACAGCACTGGAAGGGACACTGAGCAAGTTTGCAGGTGACCCAAAACTGGGAGAAGCTGCTAGCCCCTGCAAGGCAGGAAGGCCGTGCAGAGAGACCTGGACAGATCTGAGGGCTGGGAATCACCAGCCATGGGAAGTTCAACAGGGGAAGAGCCGGATTGTGCCCTGGGATGGGGCAACCCCGGCTGGACGGACACACTGGGAATGAGAGGCTGGGAAGCAGTGCCGGGAAAGGGCCCTGGGGGTGCTGGTGGGTGCCAGTTGGCCCTGAGTCAACAGTTCCCTGGCAGCCAGGAGGGCCAAGCCTGTGCTGAGGGCATCAGGGAGGGGATTGTCCCACTCTGCTCTGCTGTTTTATTTTTTTTTTACTTTTACCTTAAGAAAAGAAAGGAAGGAGAAGGGGTTATTACTGTGAGTTTGGGCATTTGGCAGAGAGCCAAATCTGAACCATTTCAAGGGTTAAGGATTGGACTGGATGATCCTTGGGGGTCCCTTCCAACTCAGCATATTCTGTGACTCTGTGATTATCAACCCTGTGTTCAGCACAAATCCAAAACACAGCCCTGCACTGGCCATGGGGAAGAAATTTAACTGGACTCCCCCTGAAAGCAGCACACCCATTATGGGCTCTCACAGAAACATCCCACAGTCCATTTGCCACCTGGAACCAGGGACTCTGAGTTCCTGCTTCCCCAGCCCCAGGGATGGTTTTCTTTGTCTGCTCATTCCTTCACATTCTCTTCTCAGTGATGGCATCTTAACCAGACAAACCCCTGGGAATAATTTAGTCCTAAGTCTTCAATTCTTCTGTGGTTGATTAGACAAATCTCAGAAGTGCATTCAAAGTGAATATATTGTATTAATAAATCAACAAATAAAGATGCCTTCTCTGTGTCCTGTTCATTTTTTTCTGTTTCTTACATATATATCAGCAATCCCCAGTCGATATTGATCCCAAGCACCTCCTAATTCATTCTGAATAGATAAGAAAATCAAGACACTTTGTGTCTGGCAATCCATCAGACTTTATCCCTATCCCTACCTCACCATTCCCTCATCAAACCCCTGGGACTCAAAGCAGCCTTGGGCAAATCTGAGCTTCCTCCACTAAAGGCTGGACCTGCAGGTTTCAGCTCCTTGGCACCAACTCCCACTTGCTTGGCTTGGAGAAAGAGCTTCTCAGGACAGTGGGTTTCTGAGGATGGGTTTTGGTAGCGGGGGGACTACAGGGGTGACTTCTGCTGGAAGCTGCCAGAAGCTTCCCCTGCTCTGTGGAGCCAATGCCAGCTGCTCCAGGACGGACTTACTGCTGCTGGCCAAGGCTGAGCCCATCAGGAGCAACAGGAACAGCTCTGGGATAACAGATTTAGGGACAGAAGGAATTGCAGCCAGGGAAGAGCAAAGTGGAAACGTGGGAAAAGCAATACAGACCACAAGGGCGGTGCAGAAGAAGGGGCAGGAGGTGCTCCAGGCACCAGAGCTGAGACCCCCCAGCCCCTGGGGGAGCATCGGGGTGCAGAGACCCCCCTGCAGCCCCTGGAGGCTCCCACGCTGGAGCAGGGGGATGCAGGAAGGAGGCTGTGACCCCGGGGCAGGTCCAGGATGGAGCAGGTCCTGGCAGGGACCTGCAGCCCGTGCAGAGGGAAGCCCAGGCTGGAGCAGGTTTTTCCCAGCAGGACTCATGGCCCCTGTGGGGGACCCACGCCGGGTCAGCTCATCCCTGAAGGACTGACCCCATGGAGGAGGGACCCACGGGACAGCAGGGTGGGAAGAGCTGCTGCCCTAGGGATGGACTCACTGGAGAGGTCCATCCAGGACTGTCTCCTGTGGGAGGGACCCCACGGGAGCAGGGAAGGATCCAACTCCTCTCCCTGAGCAGTGACAGAAACAAGAAGTGACTGTAACCCCCATTGCCGTCCCCCTGCACCACTGGGGGGAGGAGGGAGAGCTGAGAAGGAAGGAGGGGTGAGGGGAAGGTGTTTTTCAGACTGTTTTATTTCTCACTCTTGGCTTTTATCCTGTCAGCAATAAATTTAAGAACTATCCCTACTTTGAGTCTGTTTTGCCCATTAGTAAGTGACTTTCTCCCCACCCTTATCTCTACTCAGGAATCCTCAGCTGTTTTTTTCCTCTCCTCTCTGGAGCTGCAGAGGGAGGGGAAGGTAGCAGCTTTTAGGGGGAGTTTGAAATGCAGCCAGGGTCAACCCACTAAACCAACCCATGTGCTTGAGGCCCTTTTGTGATGTCACAGCCCACCCTCTCCATTCCGGAATAGCCCTTGGCAACCAAAGAACCAACACCCCACCAGGGCAGAATGCAGCCCCACACATGTGCCCCTTTATGATGTCCCAGCCCATCCTCTCCACTCTGGAATAGCCCCTGGAAACCAAAGAACCAACGCCCCACACCCCCACAGTGCAGCCCCACCCATCTCCCATGGGACTCTTTGTGAAGTCACGGCCTTTCCCCCAGGAAAGAAAGCCTGTAACCTTCGGGTTTCAGGTGCAGTTGGTGGGCCACCCTGGGCACTCCATGGGCAGCAAGAGCTTTCTGTCCTGCCACCTTTTGTCTGGCAGGAATCTTTGTCCAGATTCCAATTTGGCAGTCGGACTGACAATTCCAGCGCGGGGCTCCTGCAAGCGAACGACAGCCCTGCCCTCCAGGAAAGAAACCCCTTCCCCTCGGTCTCTTTTCCTCTTCCTTCAAATCCAACCTGCAGGGCAGCTTTCTGCCATCTCTTCTCTTGGCAATTGTGAAGATAGACCTGCTCCCATGTTTAACACCTCAGGCAAAACCACCCTGTTAACAGCTTTCCCAACCTTCCCCATCCTTTCCCAAAGCTGAGATGTGGAAAGAACAAGGGCCCTTGTCCCTGGCTGTGCTGCTGTGCTGGGAGTCTCTTCCCTCCAGCTCTGCACACAGGCACTGCCCCTGCAGCTCCAGAGAAGGGCTGAAGAAGCATCTTCAACACAGAAATCAGGGCAGGTGTATCAGGGATTGTTGGTATTTTTTGGTCTGTATTTGGCCCAGCACCTGCAAAAGTTTTGTTTTTAGCCTGTCAAGTTCACTGATAAACAGGAGCTTCATCCTTGGAGAGAGAGTTTCTTGTATAAACTGTTTTAATAGGTGTTTTTTGATTGGCTGGTTGTCTGTAGAGGACATTTGAAGGAGAAACTGAAGAGGAGAGGATGAAGTAAAGCCCCCAGACCCAAATAGATGAGAAACCTTGAGTGAAACAGCGCAAGTGCGAGGGGAATCCCCACGTTCTCCCGCATGGCTGAAGGGGGGCACTCACAGAACGGGGCAGGGACCGAGGGCCTCTGGCTGGGCGGTGCTGCCACACCGACCCAGGGAGATGTCCCAGGTTAAGTGGATAAAAATGCAGGTGGCTCGTGCTCGGGGCTCTCAAGCTTCACAGGAAGGACAACGCTGCCTTTTGTGGAGACGCCGCTATCTTTGTGAGCTCCGAGGATGCAGCCTCTGCTGGGGGGAATTCTGGTTATCCTGGGGTCAGTAAGACAACCTCGTAAAACACACCTGAGTGAGTGGGGGTTTCACTGAGGGCTCAGTTCACTCGTGTCCTTTCCTGTCTCTCAGGTTCCCGTTTACTTGGCCACTTTTTGTAATAAATATTGGGTTTTGTTTTTAGCTGTCATCAGTGTCTTGGGTTTCAATCTCAGCATCCTCTCAGACTCACCCCGTTACAGGGACTCAGACTGAAAATTCCAGCGAATGTGTTCTGACTCCAATCAAATGCATTTCCACCCAGGAAAGGAAGCATTTACTCTCCATCTCTCTCGTGCAATTGGTGAGCTGCCATGGTCCATAATAAACACATGAGACCTGCAGGGTTTGAAGCACAGGGTAGCAGATCCTGGGCAGATCTGCTTTTATTCAAAATGGGGGGCTTTTATAGGGCAAGCTGAGGAGGGTTCTGGAAAAAGGGAGTGGATATGGAAAACTAGGAGGGGTTAACATGAATATGTAACAGGGAGGTGGGTACGTGACCACGAGGTAACTTGGAAGGGATATGATTGGGTAGGACACATATATCGCAGTAAGTTTTCCAATAAGAGAGTAGCAAACAGTCCAAAGGAGAAGACTTTACAGCAAGACAGGGGAACATGCCTGAACATACCCTGAAACAATAGCATCAACTTAACTATAGGTTTTAGCCAAACAGTCCCTGCAAACAGTCCATTAGACAAAGGTAGGGTCACTGCTCTTCTCCTCAAGAAACTCTTCCAGAGCAGGTACGATTCATCCTCCTTGCAGTCACCTCCAACAGTGAGCCACTCTTGGCACTCCATGCACACACAGAGCTTTTTGTGCTGGCACCTTTTGTCTGGGAAGAGTCTTCATTCTTATTCCATTTTCGGGCTCAGACTGACAATTCCAGTAAAAGGGGTTCTGACACCAAACAAATCCAATTCCACACAGGAAAACAAAGTCCTTACCCTCCATCTCTCCTGTGCAATTAGTGAGCCACTCTTGGCACTCCATGCACACATACAGTTCTCTCAGCTGGCTCTTTTTGTCTGGAATCTTCATTCTTATTCCATTTTCAGACTCAGACTGACAGTTGCACTTCAGGGGTTCTGACACCAAACAAATGCATTTCCACCAAGGAAAGAAAGCCTGTTGAGGTTTTGAGTCTAGGCCTTCCTTGGTAACCAGGTTGTAACCAAGGAACCAAGGCCATGTTCCAAGTATTCCATATGATTTTTACTTTAGCAAATGTATAAATAAGAAGGGAGAGGAAGCTCTTGCTCTCTTTTTTCTGGCAAACTGAAAGCGCAGGTGCTTGGGTGAAGGAGTGAGGCCTCGTGTGCCTCGTTGGCCTTGAGAAGCAGAAAGTGCCGGCGGTTGTTGGTGCAATTCTCTGCTGTCTTGAGGAAAGTATTTGGGTTACGGTTTGACTTTAGGGTTCAGATTCGGGTTTAGGGTCATGGTTAGGATCAGAGTCATGGTTAGGGTTAGACTTAGGGTTTAGGCTTGGGTTAGGGTTAGGGTTGGAGCAAGGGCTAGGGTTAGGGTTAGGATTAGGGTTAGGGTTAGGGTAAGGGTTGGGGACTCTGACAATTCCTGCCAGGGGTTCTGACACCAAACAAATTCATTTTCACCCAGGAAAGAAAACCCTTACCTTCCATCTCTCCTGTGCAATATATGAGCCACTCTTTGCACTCCATGCACACATAGAGCTTCCTGTGCTTGCACCTTTTGTCTGGAAGGAATCTTTAATCTTATTCCATTTTTGGACTTAGACTTACCATTTCACCACAGGGGTCTGGGGTCTGGCAAACCGGGACTGGCCAGGCAAGGGGGGACCCAGGCTAGGAGGACGGGGAAGAGGAGGAGGAACAGCCAGTGGGGGCTGCTGAGACCCCCGGAGTGGGGAGAAGGGGGACCCCTGAGATTCCTGGGACCCACAGCAGCCTGGAGAGGGGGAGACCCCAGGGAGGTGGGACCCCTGAGACCCCTCAGCACCCCAAAGCAAAGAGTCAGGGGAGAAGGGACCCCTGGGGCCTCCAAAACCCCCAACATCCCTGAGCAGGGGGACCCTGGAGCAGGGGAAGTCCAGGACCCCCAGCAGCCCAAACATGAGGGACCTCTAGAGCCCCAAAGTGGAGAGACCTGAGAGGGGAACTCTTGGAAGCGTTTTTTTGTTCTGAACCTTGGAGTTCTGGTGGGTTATTTTTTGGGCTGAAACTTGGTGTTTAAGAGGTTTTTATGGACACAAGATGCCCGGTGACTTCTAAAAATGGACTTGGGCAGGAGGAACCCCCAAGCCAATGAGCTCAGCCCTTGTTTTCCCCTAGCAGGATTTGTCCTTCCCAAAGCTTGGGCTGATGGAGGAGGAGACTGCAAGGAAGAGGAAAAAGCCACGGACCCCCCAGGCAGGTGAGGAGGAAGTCAGTGCCCCTTTGGCCCTGTCTTGTGGTGCCTGTGGCAGCTGAGCATTGTCCCCGGCTGTAGGACAACCCCGCTGGTGCCGCGGTCCTGCCGGGGCCGAATTTGGGGGATGTCCTTGGGCTTCCCTCTGGACCAGAGGCAAATCCCCTGCCTGTCCTTCTTCCTTCCTGCCCCAGGCCCCGATCTGAGGATGGAGAGCACGGAGGACAAATCCCCCCGGCAGAGCCTGGTGGGAGAGGCCGTTTTGAAGGGCTCCCCGGTGCAGGAAGGCAGCGGGGAGGAAAAGGCTCGGAGATGCCCCCGGAGGAGGGGCTGCAAAGCCAGCCCAGGGAGCTCTGAGGAGGAAAGACCCGTCCTGTGCCGGGAAGGCGGCCAGAGCTTGAGCCGGAGCTCCGAGCTGGTGGTCCCTGAGCAGCCTCCCAGCAGGGAGAAGCCCTTCAGGTGCTTGGAATGTGGGAAGAGCTTCAGCCAGAGCTGGAACCTCCTCAGGCACCAGCACATCCACACTGGAGAACAGCCCTACACGTGTAGGGAATGTGGGAAGGGCTTCAGGGACAGCTCCAAGCTCCACAGGCACCAGCTCATCCACACTGGGGAACGGCCCTACAAGTGTGGGGAGTGTGGGAAGAGCTTCACTGATGGATTCAACCTGATCCAACACCAGAGTATCCACACTGGGCAACGGCCCTACAAGTGCTTGCAATGTGGGAAGAGGTTTAGGACCAGCTCACATCTCCTCGTGCATGAGCGGACACACACAGGGGAGAGGCCCTTCCGCTGCACCGACTGTGGGAAGGGCTTCAACCAGAACAGCAACCTCATCACCCACTGGCGCATCCACACCAGGGAGAGGCCCTACAAGTGTGAGGAGTGTGGGAAGAGCTTCAGCCAGAGCTCCCACTTGACCAGACACCAACAGACCCACCGGTAGGAGAAGCCCCTGGAGTGCCCCGACTGCGGGAAGAGCTTTGGCCGCTGCTCCCACCCCGAATGACCCCCTGATGGTGAGGCAACCCCTGGAGTCCAGTGACTGTCAGTCCATCCCTTTCCACCAGAAAGGGCCAGTCCCCTTTCTCAGGGTCAGGTTGTGCCAACAGAACCCTTCTTGGAGGGTGTGTGGAGATTCCTGCCTTGGCTGGGACCCCCCAAGGTCAGTGCTGGAGGTTGAGAGCAGAGATCTCCCCACGATTGTTGGTCTGGGGGAGTTCCATCCATCTTTAATTCGTAATTCTTGCTTTGGTGCCAACTTGAGTAGAATTGCTTCAACAATTGCTTTAGTGTAGAGCACTGTCCAATCTTATTCTGTATTAGTGGTAGTTTTAGTGTTTCTTTAGTGTTTCTTTTAATGTTTCTTTAGTGTTGCAGTTTCCATGGAGAAAAGGTGAGGGGAGGTGGGCAGAGATTCTCGGCTACAGTCACCAGTTCTTCTCCCTTTCCTCTCCCTGATTTTCCAAAATTTGCCCTCAATTTTCATATAGTGTTCACAGGAGCTTGAACATGGTTTTTTGGCACGTAGCCAGTTCAGATGTTGGAGGAGCTATGATAACCATAAACAATAACAGGATCTTTTGGCAGGAAAAGTGCCATGGGAAGTCCTGGTGAAAACTTCTGGCAGAGAGCTGACAGGGAATGTTTGATAGGAAGTTTTTGACAGGCAGAAACAATTTTTGGCATTTTTATATTATCTGTGTGTTACAGATGGTTGCCATGGTAAATAACTGGGAATGCATAATGGTTACCATGGTAACCACAGTAACAATGAGACTTCATAATGGTTGCCGTGGTAACCAATCGTAACAATGAGATTGCATAATGGTTGCCATGGTAACCACAGTAACAATGAGACTTCATAATGGTTGCTGTGGTAACCAATCGTAACAATGAGATTGCATAATGGTTGCCATGGTAACCAATGTAACAATGAGAATGCAAAAGATATGCCATGGTAATGAAATTCACAATGAGAATATATAGTGGTTGCCATGGTAACCGACGTCACGATGAGAATGCACAGTTGTTGCCATGGTAACCAAGGTAAAAGTGGGAATACATAATGGTTTCCATGGCACCTGGCGTCACAGTGAGAATGCACAATGGTTGCCATGGTAACCGAGGTCACAATGAGAATGCACAATGGTTACTATGGTAAGTGAGGTCACAGTGAGAATGCACAATGGTTGCCATGGTAACCGTGGTAACAATGAGAATGTATAATGGTTACCATGGTGTGAGGGGGGGAATTTTGATTCAGATGATCAGTGGAGCATAGAGAGGTGAGAAAGTGATTATATTCGCATGTGAAACCAGCCAGAATATTGTACAATGTGACTTTGTTGCACAAGTTCACTGTAGGGCCCACTGTGTCTATAGCAATTTTAATTGGATATCCCCCATTATCAGAGCTGAGTTCCTCCTTGGCTTGTCTCCACTCTGCAAGAGAGATACAAATCCCCTTGGAACACAGTGGTACAGGTCGTCCATAGGGCTGAGGAAGGTGATGGAGAGGAAGATGATGTGGGCAGGGGTCGTTGGCCCCTTGCCCTACAGTGGGGCACGCCCAGACTGTTGCCATGAGGTGATGAACAGGGGCTGTTTGGCTGCCACTCAAGCACCACCTTCTGCTTCATCCTGGCCCTACGTAGTGTAATGTAGAGCTGATGGAATGGGGTGTCAGCACTGCTGGGTGGAGCGATGCTCATCCTTCCATCCACACTGTGCTGCTCCGCGGGGACACCCGCCAAGCACGGGCACCGACCAGCCCTGCAGAGCCTGGTAGGCCTGGTCTGTGTGTGCAGGTGAGCACAGTTTATTGATAGGAAGCAACCAAGGAAGCAAACATTTTATATCCTTTTTTTTTGTACCCCTTTAATTCCCTTTTTATTAGCTAATGCTGTAATAAAATCTGTTTGTAGTATTGTATGCATGGCAACTGATAATGTAGTGGTTTTGTATTTTTCAACTTCTGATTCTCTTTGCTAGTAGTTTTTTTTTATTCTCACTGCAATAAAAGTTTTTTGTAGTGTTTGAATGACTGTTGTACTTGTCTTTACTCCGGGCACGGATTCAAACTAATTAATACAGAAGGGACTGGCAAGAGGATTCAGGGGGTTCTGGGTGGGCTGAGGGAGACCAGGACGGGGTTTGTGGGGTCCTGGGTGGTCTATGGGAGGTTTTGGGGGTCCTGACCCCCCCGACTCCTCCCAGAGATGCCACAGGACACCGTCTACAGAAAGATCCTGGTGGGGGTTGGGGGCTTCGTGTTGGGTTTCGTCTTCCTGGCACTGGGGCTCGGCTTCTACCTGTGGGAGAAGGTAAAGGGGGGTCCCCAGGGGTCGTGTCCCCCCTTCCCCAGAGCATGTGTGCCCCCCTGCCACCACAGCCCGCTGTCACCCCTTTTCTCTCCCCACAGAGCTCCTGAGCC
>NW_026086944.1:0-10319 GCF_022539395.1 Myiozetetes cayanensis | reverse complement strand
TGACAGGGATGAGGACAGGGATGAGGATGGGGACAATGCCCCCACGGGACACGGGACACGTCCTGTCCCCACCGGGGGCTCCTCCGCCACCCCCCCGGCCTCTGCCCCAGCACCATCCCTGTTCCCCCCCCCTCCCCCGCTGTCGTGCAGGATGAGTTCCACCCCTTCATCGAGGCGCTGCTGCCCCACGTCCGGGCCTTCTCCTACACCTGGTTCAACCTCCAGGCCCGCAAGCGCAAGTACTTCAAGAAGCACGAGAAGAGGATGTCCAAGGAGGAGGAGCGCGCCGTCAAGGACGAGCTGCTGGGCGAGAAGCCGGAGGTCAAGCAGAAGTGGGCCTCGCGCCTCCTGGGCCAAGCTGCGCAAGGACATCCGGGCCCGAGTGCCGCGAGGACTCTCGTGCTCTCCCGTCACCGGCAAGAAGGCGCCGTGCTAGGCGTCCTCTCCAACCCCGACCAGAAGGGCAAGATCCGCCGCATCGACTGCCTGCGCCAGGCCGACAAGGTGTGGCGGCTGGACCTGGTGATGGTCATCCTGTTCAAGGGCGTCCCGCTGGAGAGCACGGACGGCGAGCGCCTGGCCAAGGCGCCGCAGTGCGCCAGCCCCCGGGCTGTGCAGCAGCCCCACCACATCGGCGCTACCATCAAGGAGCTCGACCTCTACCTGGCCTACTGGCCCACGCGCCAGGTGAGGGTGGGGGTGGTAAAAAGGGGGCTTTGGGGGCTGTTTGTGGTGATTGAGGGGGCCTCCTCGCCCGGCTGGCACAAAGCGGCGCTCGGGTGCCAACGCGCCCGCCGTGCCACGTGCCGAGCCGGGCGCTGCCGGCGCGGGGGGTGCGGTGGCACCGGGGCTGGGGGAGGCTGGGTGGGCACGGCAAGGGGGTGGGGGCCATGCCAGTGACCCCCGCCCGCTTCCCTGTGCCCGTGGGGTGGGAGGCACCCACACGTGCGTGAGGGGCTTTCGGGGGCTGAGGGTCACGCGCGTGTGCACACACGGAACTGGGGAGGGGGTCACTCACGTGTGTGCACATGGGGATTGGGGTGGACATGTATGTGCCCCCCTCACATGTGTGCACACAGAGCCGGGGGTCACACACGGTGTGTGTGTGCACAGATGATGGCTGGGGGTCACACGTGTAAGGGGGGCACACGCGGCAGGGGGTCACGCCCAGGTATGTTTTGTGTGTGTGTGTTGTGTGTGGGACTGGGGAGGGGGCATCCCCAGCCCATCCTCCTGGCACCCACCTCTGTGGGAAGGGGTGGATTTTGGGGCCGGATCAGCAGATCTGGGGTCGCCTCTCCACCCGCCGCCTCCCGGGCACCGAGGGCGCAGCACGAGGCCTGTCCGAGGTTCAGCCCCCTCAACAACAAATTCCCACAGGGGGTCCTGCGCCCTCACGTCCCCCAGCCCCCTCTGCCACAACACCCCCTCCTCAGGCCCAGCTGGCGGGGCTCGAATCCCCCAACGCTTCTCCCCACCCGGCGCCGCCAAAATGGCTCCCGGTTGGCACCGTGCCCCCACGCGCGGCACGAGGAGGCCCCCGCCGGCAGCCCCGGCCCGCAGACCCCCCTCCCCACCTCCAGCACCGCCACCGCTCCCCCAGCTCCCAGCGACGCCCCTCCCCACGGAGGGACCCCCCGTGCCCAACCGTGGGGGTTTGGGGGCTCGGTGCCAACCCCCTGCCGTAAGATGGCGGCGCTTGTTGGCACCCGGAAGGTCTCTGCGGCACCGCGGCCTCGCCGCCGCGGGACCCTCGTGCCAGGGGACCCCACCCCCCTCCCGGCCCGGCCAGGCCACCGGGACCCCCGGTCGAGGGTATCACCCACCCCCCCAAAAAAACTCCTGGCCTGGCACCCCCCTCATCCCACCCCCACTCCATGACCTGCCCCTGGCACGTGGGGGCATGTGAGGTCTCCTTCACCGCTGGGGTCTGTAGGACCCTGGGGGACACACGAGGGTGGGGGCCATGGGGGTTCAAGGGGGTCGGTGCTCTCGGGGGTGCAGCCACAGAGCTGCGGGGGGTCCTTGGGGGTCCAGGGGGCTCCAGGAGTTCTCACTGCCCCCGGCCCCCAGGCTGGCTGGGTAGGGGGACGCAGTGCGGGGGGCACTCCGGGGGTCCGGGCTCAGCTGCCCGGCAGCACCAGCCCCCTGCCAGGGCTGGGGGACACGGAGGGGGGGCCATAAAGCGAGGCGGGGGAGTGGGCTGAGGTGGGAGGAGGGGGCACAGGGACCCCACCCCCAGAGGGTCTGGGGGCCAGGGCAGGACCCGGCTCGAGGCAGGGAGGGGTCAGGGGGTGCCACGCGCCGCCACGTGTGTGCCCCCCCAGGCCGAGGTCGTGACCCGGCACGTGGCCCAGTGACCCTGACTCCCCTCCCCCGCGGGTGACACGGCAGGGTCACCACAGGGCGTGTGGGGTTTGGAGAGGGGGGTCCCACTTCCCCTCGAGCCTTGACGGGGGTCACACAGCCCTGGGGGTGGCAGGAGGCGGGGGGTCCCAGACGTCCTACCCGGGGCACAAGGAGGGAGGGGTGACCCCTATTCCCTGGGTGACACGGGGAGGGGGTCCCCGGTGTCGGGGGCAGATGGGGGGAGGGGGATGCAGGGGGTGCTGAGGTGGGGCGGGGGCCCAGCTGTCCGGGAGCCCCCTCGGGGCGCAGACAATGGGCGCTTTGTTGGCGCTGCCCGCTGGCGGGGGCCAGCGCATTCCTGGCCCCCGGCCCGGCCCCACGGCGGCCCCTGAGCCCCCTCACCCTCAGCCCGGCCCGGCCCCCTGCCAGCCCTGACCCCCCCGAGCGCCGGCTGTGCCTCCCCAGCCCCCAGCCCCAACAACATCACCCGGGCAGGGGGCGCGGGGTCCCTGGGGACACACCCCAACCCTGGGTGCTGCCGGGGTGATGGGGGTTCCCGGACGCGGGGGTTGTGGGGCTGCGGGCTCTGGCGAGGTCCCTGCGGGCGTTCACCTCGAACGACCCCGCGGGAACAACGAGCCCCTTCAGCGGCCCGGGCTGCCTCTCCCCAAACCCCCAGCGCTTCGGGGGACCCCTGATCGGGGGACACCCAGGGTGGGGGGACATGTCCGTGTCCGGGTTTGACCCCGTGTGTGTCTCCCCCAGATTCGGGACAATCTGACAGCTCAAACCCCAGGGAGACGCCGACATCAAACCACTGCCCAACGGTGAGTGACCCCCGGGACCCCCTGTGACCCCCAGTGCCCCCTCAGTGTCCCCAGTGTCCCCAATGCCCCTCCAGTGCACCCCAGTGCCCTCCTGGTGTCCCCAGTGCTCTCCCTCTAGCATCCTCAGTGCACCCCCAGTGTCCTCCAGTGTCCCCTGGAATGTCCTCAGTGCCCCTCAGTGTCCCCAGTGCCCCTCTCAGCATCCCCAGTGTCCCCAGTGCTCCCCTCAGCATCCTCAGTGTCCCCAGTGCCCCCTCAGTGTCCCCTAGTGCCCCCAGTGCACCCCCAGTGTCCTCCAGTATCCCCTGCAATGTCCTCAGTGCCTCTCCAGTGTCCCCCCAGTGTGTGTGTCCCCTTGCTGTCCCCTCATCACCTCCCCGTGTCCTCCTTCTGTCCCGTGACCCCTCAGCCCTCCCGTGACTCCCCGTGTCCCCTCTGTGTCCCCAGGTCACCTGACCTTCCAGGACTGTTTCAGTGACGTCAGGTGTGGAACGTGACGGAGTTGGTGAGGGTGTCCCAGAGTAAGTGGGGACACAGGGAGTGACACGGGGGTGACACGGGGGTGACACGGGGGGTGACACAGGGGGTGACACAGGTGGGGGTGACACAGGTGGGGGGTGACACAGGGGTGACACAGGTGGGGGGTGACACGGGGGTGACACAGGGGGTGACACAGGGGTGACACAGGTGGGGGTGACACGGGGGGACACGGTGGGGGTGACACGGGGTGACACGTGGGGACACGTGGGGTGACACGGGAGGTGACACGGGAGGTGACACGGGGGTGACACGGAGGGGGTGACACGGGGGTGACACGGGGGTGACACGGGGGTGACACGGGGGGTGACACGGGGAGTGACACGGGGGTGACACGGGGGTGACACGGGGGGTGACACAGGTGGGGGGTGACACAAGGATGGGGAAGGCAGCACAGAGTGACATCGAGAGGGGGTGCTGTGGGGAGCACACACGGGGGTGGCTCGGGGAGGGGAGGAGAGGTGTGACCCTGGGTGTGCCCCCACGTGCCCCCTGTGTGTCCCCTCCCCCCAGCCCCTGTGGCGACGGCGTCGGGCCCCAACTTCTCGCTGGCCGACCTGGAGAGCCCGGGGGGCTACTACAACATCAGCCCTGTCGCCCTCGGCCGCCGGCCCCTGGGACCCCCCACTGCCAGGTACTGACACCCCAAAACCCCTGGGACCCCCACTGCCAGGTACAGGCACCCCAAATCCGTGGGACCCCCACTGCCAGGTACAGGCACCCCCCAAACCCCTGGGACCCCCCACTGCCAGGTACAGGCACCCCCAAACCCCTGGGACCCCCACTGCCAGGTACAGGCACCCCCCAAATCCCTGGGACCCCCAACCCCTGGGACCCCCACTGCCAGGTACAGGCACCCCCTAAATCCGTGGGACCCCCACTGCTCAGGCACGGGCACCCCAAAACACCTGGGACCCCCCACTGCCAGGTACAGGCACCCCAAAACCCCTGGGACCCCCAAACCCCTAGGACCCCACTGCCAGGTACTGGGACCCCTAAACCCCTGGGACCCCCACTGCCAGGTACAGGCACCCCCTAAAACCCCTGGGACCCCCAAACCCTGGGACCCCCACTTCCAGGTACAGGCACCCCAAACCGCTGGGACCCCCCACTGCCAGGTACTGGGCCCCCCAAAACCCCTGGGACCCCCCAAATCCCTGGGACCCTCCCAAACCCCTGGGACCCCCCACTGCCAGGCCCGGGCACCCCCAAACCCCTGGGACCCTCACTGCCAGGACTAGGCACCCCCAAATCCCTGGGACCCCCCAACCCCTGGGACCCTCCCAAACCCCTGGGACCCCCCACTGCCAGGTACTGGGACCCCCCACTGCCAGGTACTGGGACCCCAAAACCCCTGGGACCCCCCACTGCCAGGTACAGGCACCCCAAAACCCCTGGGACCCCCAAACCCCTAGGACCCCCCACTGCCAGGTACTGGGACCCTAAACCCCTGGGACCCCCACTGCCAGGTACAGGCACTCCCCAAAACCCCTGGGACCCCAAACCCTGGGACCCCCCACTGCCAGGTCCGGGCACCCCCAAAACCCCTGGGACCCCCAAACCCCTGGGATCCCCAAAACCCTGGGACCCCCACTGCCAGGTACTGGCACCCCAAAACCCCTGGGACCCCCACTGCCAGGTACTGGCACCCCAAAACCCCTGGGACCCCCAAATCCCTGGGACCCTCCACTGCCAGGCACTGGGACCCCCAAACCCCTGGGACCCTCAAATCCCTGGGACTCTCCCAAACCCCTGGGACCCCCCACTGCCAGCTACTGGGACCCTCCACTGCCAGGTCCCCAGAGGTGACCCCCCCCTGTCCCCTAGAGGTGACCCCTCACCCCAGAGGTGACAGCCCCTGTCCCCAGAGGTGACCCCCCACCCCAGAGGTGACCCCCTGTCCCCAGAGGTGACCCCGCACCCCAGAGGTGACCCACCCTGTCCCCACAGCGGCCCGAAGCGCCCGAAGGCGCTGGACGAGGGGACCTGGAGGGTCCCAGGGACGACGTTTTCTACCCCGGGCCGGGCCGGTCCCCCGCCCCCGGCAGCAGCCAAGGACCCTGGGGGGACGTTGACACCGGTGGGTGACACCCCGGGGGATGGGGAGACACAGGGGGGACACGGGGGCACGTGGGGGAGGGCACGGGGGGCGCTCCTGGGGACGGACATGGCCATGGGGGAGGTGGGTGGGGGTCGGGAGGAGAGGACGTGGGAAGGGGGCGATGGTGGGGGGACACACGGAGTGCATGGGGGTTGGGGGACACCGTGGGGGTGGGCTGATTTGCTGCACTCTCGGGGCTGGGGAGGGGTGGATGGGAGGCAAAGGGTGGGGGTGTTCCCAGGGGGCTGCAGGGTCCTTTGCTCCCCCGCCACCCCGACCCCCGCCACCCCCAGGCCCGGCGGCGCTGAAGAAGTCGGGGAAGTTGGATTTCTGCAGCGCCCTGTCGGAGCACGGGGCCGCCCCAGAATGGCCTTCGGTCACCACCCCTGCCCGTCCTGGCCGGCGTCCGCCCCGGTGAGCCCCCCACCCCCTGGGCCCACCCTCCGCCACCTCCCATAACCCCTCCCACCTCCTCGGGGCGCCTGGGGGCTCCTGGGTGAGCCTGAGGGGGGTTTGGGGCGTGGGGTGGGAGGGGGACACCGCGCCTGGGACTGGGGGGGTCGGTGGGACATCCCCCCGGGTGGGCAGAGGAAGTGTGTGTGTGTGTGGGGGGAGTTGTGGGGTTGTCCCGGTGGTGTCCGGGGGTCCCGTGGGCGCCCGTGGCGCTGGCGCTGAGGGTCCCTGCAGGCAGCCCGCGGGCCACGGCCTCGGCGCTGCACTTCCCGTCGGGGTCCCTCCTGCCCCAGTCGAGCCCCTACTTCGCCCACCCCACCATCCGCTACCACCACGGGCAGGACTCGCTCAAGGACTTCGTGCAGTTCGTCTGCGCCGACGGCGCCGCCCAGGGCCCCCAGGTGCGGCGGGGACGGGGGGCGCGGGGGACACGCAGAAAATTTTGGGGGGTGGGGACACGGGGACAAAGTTTGGGATGCCCCCGGCGGGCGGGCACGGCAGGGACCTGCGCGCTCTCCGGGGGCGGGGCCTGGGCTTTGGAGGCGTGGTCTGGATGCAAATTAGGCGAAGTTCCGATATGCAAATTAGGTGGTGTCTCTATGCAAATGAGTTATTCAAATAGTGCGAGGGAGGGAGGGGTCTGGATGCAAATATAGCACAGGAGGCGGGGCTCGTATGCAAATGAGCCCGGGCGGCCGCGCTGGAGCCGGCAGGGCCAGGAGGGGGTGACGGGGACCCCCCCCCCATCCAACTGGGAACCCCCAATCTGGGAACCCCCAACCTGGAGATCCCCACCTGGGACACCCCCTCACCCCCCGTCTGAGGAATCCCTGCTTGGGAACCCCCGCACTGGGAAACCCCCACCTGGGGACCCTCCCCTGTGAACTTCCACCTGGGGACCCCCAGACCGGGGGTCCTCACTAGAGAACCCCCTCTATCACTTTGGGGAACCCCAGCAGGGACCCCCAACCTGGGGACCCTCCACGGAATCCCCACCCCCTCAAAGAACCCTCACCTGGGGATCCCCACTCAGGACCCCCTAGCTCAGGAAGCCCCACCTGGGGATTCCTTCACTTGGAGACCCCCATTTTAGCAGGAGCGAGGGGGCTGCAGACCCTCCCCAGAACCCCCTGTTCCCGTCCCGCCCCCCATCGCGGGGGGTCCCGGAGTCCCGTCACGCGTGTTCTCGTTGCAGCCGTGCGGGGCGCAGGGCCGGGCTGGGGCTGCGGGGCCCCTGGCCCGACTCCCTGCCCCTGCCCCCGCCGGAGCCCAAAGCCCCCAGCGGCCCTCGGGCGGAGCCCCCGCCGCACCCGTAAGTGCCCTCTGCGCCCCCCAAACCCCGAGCTCCTCCCCACCCCGGCACCCCCGGCACTCCCACGGCCCCCACGGCACCCACTGCGCCTGCAGCCGGGCCCTGGCCGTGGGGGCTGGGAGCAGGGGGGAACCGTGGAGAGGGGGAGTGGGGGGACCCAGGGGGCGCAGGGTGAGGGCACAAGGGGAGGGCAGATTTGGGGGCAGGGGGAGTGTAGGTGTGCCCAGCATTGGGGTGCAGGAGTGCCCAGGATTGGGGTGCAGGAGTGCCCAGGATTGGGGTGCCTCTGTGGGGTGCAGGTGCCCAGATTTGGGGTGCAGGAGTGCCCAGGATTGGGGTACAGGAGTGCCCACATTTGGGGTGCAGGAGTGCCCAGATGTGGGGTGCCTCTGTGGGATGCAGGTGCCCAGATTTGGGGTGCAGGAGTGCCCAGATTTGGGGTGCAGCAGTGGGGTGCAGTGGGGTGCAGGTGTGCCAAGAATTGGGGTGCAGGAGTGCACAGAATTGGGGTGCAAATGCCCAGGATTGTGGTGCAGGGGGGTGCCCAGATGTGGGGTGCAGCAGTGGGGTCCCTCAGTGGGGTTCAGATGTGCCCAGAATTGGGGTGCAGGTGTACCCAGGATTGGGGTGCAAGTGCCCAGATTTGGGGTGCAGGAGCTCCTGGATATGGGGTGCAGCAGTGGGGTTCAGATGTGCCCAGGACTGGGGTGCAGGAGTGCCCAGAATTGGAGTGCCTCTGTGAGGTGCAAGTGCTCAGATTCGGGGTGCAGGAGTGCCCAGATTTGGGGTGCAGGAGTGCCCAGGACTGGGGTGCAGGAGTGCCCAGAATTGGGGTGCCTCTGTGGGGTGCAGGTGCCCAGAACTGGGGTGCAGGAGTGCCCAGATTTGGGGTGCAGGAGTGCCCAGATGTGGGGTGCAGGTGTGCCAAGAATTGGGGTGCAGGAGCGCCCAGATTTGGGGTGCAGGAGCGCCCAGATTTGGGGTGCCTCTGTGGGGTGCAGTTGCCCAGATTTGGGGTGCAGGAGCTCCCAGATTTGGGGTGCCTCTGTGGGGTGCAGTTGCCCAGATTTGGGGTGCAGGAGCTCCCAGATTTGGGGTGCAGCAGTGGGGTGCAGGTGCCCAGATTCGGGGTGCAGGAGTGCCCAGCTGGGGGGGTGCAGCAGTGGGGTGGTGTACCCAGATTTGGGGTGCAGGAGTGCCCAGATTTCGGTGCAGGTGCCACCTGGGCACCTCGGGGCCAGCAGCAGCCGCCGCCCTGGGGTGACCTGGCACGGGGTGACCCCCCAGACCCCCGGTGGCCTCAAAGTGCCCCAGGGACAGGTGGCAGGACCCGGGGGTGCCCCAGGTGACCCCAAGGTGCCCCCCGAGCAGGTGGCAGGACCCAGGGGGTGCCCCAGGTGACCTCAAATTGCCCCCCCCAGGCAGGTGACAGGACCTGGGGGGCAGGAGGTGACAGTGGGAGGCACCCAGGTGACACTGAGGTGTCCCCGGGGTGTGAAGGTGACAGCAGGACCCAGGGGGTGACAGGGGCTGCCTGGGGGTGTCCCCAAGGTGTCCCTGGGGGGGGATAGAAGGTGGCCCAGGTGGCAGGGGCTGCCAGGGGGGTGACACAGGTGACAGGGGCTGCCGGGGGTGACACAGGTGACAGGGGGTGACACAGGTGGCAGGGGTGCCCCGTGGGGGGTGCCCCAGGTGACAGGGGGTGCCCCAGGTGGCAGGGGGTGCCGGGGGGGTGACAGAGGTGACAGAGAGTGCCCCGTGGGGGGTGCCCCAGGTGGCAGGGGGTGCCCCGTAGGGGGTGCCCCAGGTGACAGGAGGTGCCCCGGGTGGCAGGGGCTGCCGGGGGGGTGACACAGGTGACAGAGGGTGCCCCGTGGGGTGCCCCAGGTGACAGGGGTGCCCCAGGTGGCAGGGGTTGCCCCAGGTGGCAGGGGGTGCCCCGGGTGGCAGAGGAGCCCCCGCCCGGCCCGGCTGCCCGTGCATCATCACCTGCATCGCCATCGCTGTCACGGCCCCGGCGCCTCATCCCCCTCCCCCCACCCCGTCCCCCATTCCAGCCCAGCTCCTTCGCCATTTCCCCCTTTTCCCCCATTTTCCAAGGGGGTGTTGGGGGTCCCAAACCTGGACCCGCCTGTGTGCCCCCCCATCCCCCTGAGGGGACACCTGGGTGGCCCTTCCGGCTCCATCCCTATATTTTTGGGGGAGGTTTGGGGGTTCCCCACAGGTAAGTGTTGAGGGGGTGGTCGTGTCATCGTGTGGCTGTTGTGGGGTCACACACACGCGTGGGGAGGGGGTCACCCCTGTGCGTGTGCCCCTCCCCAAAAAAACCCTGGGGGCTCAGGGGTGTGACCCTTCAGGTGTGAAGGAGCCCACGGTGGGGGAAGTCGGGGGTCTCAGCCGGGTTTATCCCACCCGGGTGGGGTCTCGTGGTGGGTGGGGGTGTTGGGGGTTGACCCTCAGATGTGATGGAGCACAAAGTGGGGTGGTCTCACCCCCACCCCCTCAAGCCGGGTCTGGGGAGGGGAAGGTCAGGGCGGGGGTCGTGGGGGGTGGGTCGTTGCACACCCACGCGTCCCCCGTGGCCGTGGGGGCTGGAGCCCTCTGTCCCCGCAGCATTCGCAGCGTCAGGCGCGCCCCTCCCCCGCCTTGTCGGCCTCGGACCCCGCGGCAGGCAACTTTCTGACCCTCCCCCAGCAGCAGGTACGGCCCCTCCCCCGCCCAGGACCCCTCCCCACAAATT
>NW_026086943.1:0-10116 GCF_022539395.1 Myiozetetes cayanensis | reverse complement strand
CCGACTTGCAAAAGTGTTATATGTTTTGAATTTTTTACGGTTGACGGGTGGAAGATCGGACCCTCCTATTGTAATTCATAACACTTCTATGCAGTCAGGTTTGGTAAATCCACAGGTAACAGTGAAAGTTCAGTACAAGGACCCACAAACCGGGGTCTGGAAGGGGCCTGCGGAGGTAAAACTAACTGGTAGAGGATATGCTTGTGTCCTCACAGATACAGGAGTTCGGTGGCTGCCTACACGTTGGATAAGACCTTGGAAAGGGAGTGATACTGCAGAACAAGGTTGATATTGTGGTAGATAAGCTATTCAGAATTACAGAGTTTTTCAGTATTATTATAAGATAGTTTATAGTGTAATATCATATAATCATAGAAGTCAAGAATTTAAGAGAGTGTTTCGTGTGAACCTAATGTACTACCTGTTAAATTTTAGTATGGGTTAAGTTTTAGCATTATAGGATAATAATAAATGATAAGTGAGTGAAGGTGTTAATTTTCAATGGTGATGGGTACATGCACTTGTGTGTTGTAATATGTTAGTGGTAAGATAAGAATGTATTGTAGTGTAGTATAAATTGCTCAAAAACAAAAAAGGGGATTTGTGGGAGGAACTTAAAGAATGTGTGAGCAATTTATATTGTGTGAGGTACTTTTATAGACTTTTATAAACTTTCATATAGTTTTATAAGCACTATAAGTTATAGGTGTCAAGATGGCCGCAGGTGTCTTTGCTAGAACAAAAGGAAATCAGTGCCAAGACGAAGGTGGAGTTTGATAAAGTAAATAATGGCCTTGTTACCTGTTAATAACCAATTATAAAGGTATTTGTAATGCATGTTTACATCTGGACAGTGACCTGTAACCAATTATGTGCTTCTTGTCACGAGACCTTGTATACAGATGCTATAAAAACCCTGAGCTATCCTAATAAATCGGACATATTTTAGATCTCATAGATCGTGTATGTATATCTGAGCCTCCCCGTCAACATGACACCACAGGAGACAGCAGTGATGTCACAGGGAGATCACTGACATCACAGGGTACATTGGTGACTTCACAGCAACAGGGGTGGCATCACAGATACACCAGTTACTTCATCGGGGACATTGGTGGCATCAAAAGGGATGGTGGTGACATCACAGGGACAGCAGTGAAATCATTGGGGACCAGTGATATCACAGGGGACTGCTGACAATAATGGGAAGCCCTGATGTCACAGGGACATCAGTGACATCACAGGGGACGTTGCTGATTTCACAAGGCCAAGGGTGACATCACAGAGACACCAGTGACATCATCAGTGACAGTGGTGACATGACAGGGACATCGGTGACATTATTTGGGACCAGTGACATCACAGGGGACTAGTGATGAAAAAGGAAAGCCCTGATGTCACAGGGAAATCAGTGACATCACGGGGACATGGAGCCACCGCTGGGGCCAGTGGTGACATCACAGAGACAGCAGTGACATCACTGGAAACCAGTGACAAAACAAGGGGACTAGTGACATGAATAAGAAAACCGTGATGCCACAGGGACATTGGTGACATCACAGGGGACATCAATGACATCACAGGAGACATCAGTGGCTGCACAAGGCCAGGAGTGACATCACAGATACACCAGTGACATCATTGGTGACATCGGTGAAAGCCATAATATAACAGGGACATTGGTGACATCACAGGAGTCTGGTGACATCAGAAGGATATCGGTGACATCAAAGGGAAAAGGTGCCACTGCTGGGCACAATGGTGACACCACAGGGACAGCTGTGACATCGTTGGAGACCAGTGACATCACAAGGGGCTGGCTAAAACCAGGGGACAGCTGTGATGTCACAGAGACATCAGTGACATCAAAGGGCTCTAGTGACATCACAGGGAAAGGGGTGACATCAATGAAGACCAGTGACATCACAGGTGACTTGGGAAAACAAAGGGACAACTGTGATGTCACTGGCAATCGTGAACATTACGGGCACATGGTGACACTGCTGGGGACAGTGGTGACATCACAGAGACATCAGTGACATCACTGAGGACCAGTGAAATCACAGGGACTAATAATAACAAAGGGACAGTCGTGATGTCACAGGAACATCAGTGACATCACTGGGACATGGTGCCACTTCTGGGGACAGTGGTGACATCACAGAGACAGCAGGACATCATTGAGGACATTGTTGACATCACGGGGACAGTGATGACACCACAGAGACACCAGTGACTTCACAGGGGACATCGGTGACATTACAGCTGACATCGGTGACATCACAAGGCCGGGGGAGACATCACAGAGACACCAATGACATGATTGGTGATGTCACAGGGACATCAGTGAAGTCGCAGGGGACCGGGGTAACATCACAGAAGCACCAGTGACATCATCGTGTTCAATGGTGACATAAGAGATGACATTGGTGACATTACACAGAAAACAGTGATGTCATTGTGGTCCAGTGACATCACAGGGGACTGTTGAAAACAAAAGGACAGTTGAGATGTCACAGGGACATCCATGACATCACAGGGGACATCACTGAGATAACAACGACACGAGTGACATCACAGTGGACTAATGAGAACAAAAGCTAAGCTGTGTCATCATAGGGACATCAGTGCCATCAGAGGGGACATCAGTGACTTCACAAGGACAGGAGTGACATCACAAACACACCACTGACATGATCAGGGACATTGCTGACATCACAGGGGACACTGGGGACATCACAGGGACATTGGTGAAATCATTGGGGAACAGTGAAATTACAGAGGATTGGTGAAAACAAAGAGACAGCAGCGATGTCACAGGGACATCAATGACATCACAGGGACAGGGATGAAATCACAGAGACAGCAGTGACATCACTGAGGACCACTGACATCACGGGGGACTAGTGAAAACAAAGGGACAGCCATGATGTCACAGGGACATCAGTGAAGTCAAAAGCAGCTGGTAACATCACAGGGACATCACAATGACCTCACAGGGGCATGGTACCACTGCTGGGGACAGTAGTGACATCACAGAGACAGCAGTGACATCTCTGGGGACCAGTGATGACACCACAGAGACACCAGTGACATTAATGGGGACATCTCTGATATCACAGGGGACATCGATGACTTCACAGGGCCAAGGTGACATCACAGAGACACCAGTGACATAACTGGTGACACTGGTGACATCACAGGGACATTGGTGACATCCCAGGGGACAGTGGTGACTTCATAAGGATGAGGGTGACAATACATAGACAGCAGTGACATCATCAGGGACATTGGTGACATCCCAGGGGACAGTGGTGACATCACACAGACATTGGTGATATCACTGGGGACCAGTGACATCCCAAGGGACTGGTGACAAGAAAGGGACAGCTGCGATGTCACAGGGGCATCGCTGATATCAATGGGGTCTGGTGAAATCACAGGGCCATCATTGTCTCCAGTGGGGACATGGTGCCACAACTGGGGACAGTGGTGACATCACAGAGACAGAATTTACATCAAAGTGGACCAGTGACGTTACAGGGGACTGTTGACAACAAAGGGACAGCCGTGATGGCACAAACCCATTGGTGACATTAAAGGGGTCTGGTGACATCAGAGGGACTTTGGGGACATCATAGGGAGACATGGTGGCACTGCTGGGGACAGTGGTGAAATCACAGGGACAGCAGTGGCATCACTGGGGACCAGTGACATCACAGGGGACTGCTTACAGCAAAGGGAAAGCTGTGATGTCACAGGGACATTGGTGACATCACTGGGGGTGGAGGTGAACACAGAGACACCAGTGATATCATTGGGGACATTGATGACATCACAGGGGACAGTGGTGACATCACACAGACATGGGTGTTATCACTGGGGAGCGGTGATGTCCCAGGGGACTGGTGACAAGAAAGGGAATCCTGTGATGTCACAGGGACATCACTGCCATCGGTGACATAACAGGGACATGGGTGCTACGGCTCGGCACAGTGGTGACATCACAGAGACAGCAGGACATCCTTGGGGACATTGTTGACATCACAGGGGACAGTGATGACAGCACAGACACACCATTGACATCAATGGGGACATCTGTGACATCACAGGGGAAAACGATGACTTCACAAGGCCAGCGGTGACATCACAGACACCAGTGACACTATCGGTGTCACTGGTGACATCACAGGGGATAGTGGTGACATCATAGGGACATGGGTGACATCACTGGGGTTATCGGTGACTTCACAAAGATATGGGGGAAATCACAGAAACACCAGTGACATCATTGGGACATGGGTGACATTGCAGGGGACGGTGGTGACATCACAGAGCCCCAGTAACATCATCGGGGACATTGGTGACATCGGAGATGACAGTGGTGACATCAGAGATGACAGTGGTGACATCACAGAGACAGCAGGGACATCATTGGGGACCAGTGACATCAGAGTGACAACAGAGGGACAGCAGTGATGTCACAGGGACATTGGTGACATCATGGGGTCTGGTGACATCACAGGGACATGGTGGCACTGCTGGGACAGCAATGTCATCATTGGATACCAGTGACGTCACAGGGGACTGTTTACAGCAATGGGAAAGCTGTGATGTCACAGGGACATTGGTGACATCACAGGGGGTGGAGGTGACAACAGAGAGACACCAGTGATAGCATTGGGGACATTGGTGACATCACAGGGGACAGTGGTGACATCACACAGGAACCTGTGAAATCATAGGCAACTGTTGCCATCAAAGCCGTGATGTCACAGGGACATCAATGACATCACAGGGGATCTGGATAACAACACAGAGACACCAGTGATATCATGGGGGACATTGGTGACATCACAGGGGAGAGTGGTGACATTACAGGGATAGCAGTGACATCACTGTGGACCAGTGAAATCTCAGGGGACTGGTGAAAACAAAGGGACAACCGTGATATAACGTGGACATCAGTGACATCCTTGGGGACATTGGTGACTTCACAAGGAAAAGGGTGACATCACAGAGACACCAGTGACATCATTGGTGACATAACTGGAGGCCAGTGACATCACTGGGGATAGCGGTGACATCACTGGGGACAGCAGTGATATCATTGGAGATGTCGGTGAGATCAGAGGGACAGTGGTGACATCATTGGGGAC
Source organism: Myiozetetes cayanensis (assembly GCF_022539395.1). Lineage (NCBI taxonomy): Eukaryota > Metazoa > Chordata > Aves > Passeriformes > Tyrannidae > Myiozetetes > Myiozetetes cayanensis. Next base: position 4,957 of record NW_026086943.1, on the reverse strand, counting down.
ACTGGGGACACCCCTGGGGACACCAGTGACATCACTGGGGCAGTGGTGACATCATTGGGGACCAGTGACATCATTGGGGACAGCAGTGACATCACAGGGACAGTGGTGACATCTGTGGGGACAGCAGTGACATCACTGCAGACCAGTGACATCACAACTGTCTGGTGACATCACAGGGACTGCAATGACATCAGTTGGACAGCTGTGACATCATTGGGAACACCAGTGACATCAGAGGGACAGTGGTGACATCACTGGGGGTGTTGGGGATTTTGGGGGCCTTTGGAGGGCACCTGCCTGGGGGGTTTTCATGCGAGCACGGACGACTCAGCACACCAATGTGATGATCAGAGAGCGCCGTTGATTGGAATCAAGCAACAGTCTCTTTTCCAGTTTTCTAACAATACTCTTCTATCAGTTCTGTTTCTTTAACATTCTTTATGTCCTTTCCCACTCTGATAGCCGGTACTGAGACCCTGTTTTGTATTTCTAGTTTTGCTACTGTTTCTCTTGGTAGATCTTTCATATCCTGGTACCATCAGAAGGCCATCAGAACAACAGATCATGTTTTCAGAGTTGAAACATAAGATTATATTCAGATAGTAGCATATCCTCTAGTTAGCAATATCAGGCTATGTTCTCACAGCTGCAGCATATCCTCTATATTAGCACTAAAAATCCCAACACTTCCCCCTTTTTCTTTAAACAAAGCAGATACAGTTTGAGCCATTAAGCTGTGAAAACATTGAACCAGACATGGTAGAAAAATACACACTCCTGGAAGCAGAAAGAAAACGGGTGCCAACCCCTGTACAGTTTGCATAAGCTGATTCTGGGGGGGCTTTGGGAGGGCACCTGCCCTTCAACACCAGGACTGCAGAGAACTGGGAAGCTTTACTGGGAGCACTGGAAGCAGTAGGCGGCTGCGGTGTGAGAACAAAAGCAGGAGCAGGGCCGGGGGACACACATGACCTGCCCAAACTCTGGGTTGGGATGGACTGGGGGGTCCAGGCTGGGCCCGAGGCCACGGGGAGGGGTTGTGGACGCCACCGGCTCAGGAGCTCTGTGGGGAGAGAAAGGGGGTGACAGCGGGCTGGGGGGCAGGGGGAGCACACACGCTCTGGGGAAGGAGGGACACGACCCCTGCGGACCCCCCTTTACCTTCTCCCGCAGGAAGAAGCCGAGCCCCAGTGCCAGGAAGACAAAGCCCAACAAAAAGCCCCCAACCCCCACAAGGATCTTGCTGCAGATGGTGTCCTGTGGCATCTCTGGGGGGAGCCGGGGGGTCAGGACCCCCAAAACCTCCCATAGACCACCCACGACCCCACAAACCCCGTCCTGGTCTCCCACAGCCCACCCAGAACCCCCTGAATCCTCTTGCCAGTCCCTTCTGTATTAATTAGTTTGAATCCGTGCCTGGAGTAAAGACAAATACAACAGCCTTTCAAACACTACAAAAATCTTTTATTGCAGTGAGAATAAAAAAAAAAAATACTAGCAAAGAGAATCAAAAGTTGAAAAATACAAAACCACTACATTATCAGTTGCCATGCATACAATACTACAAACAGCTTTTATTACAGCATTAGCTAGTAAAAAGAGAATTAAAGGGATACAAAAAAAAAGGATATAAAATGTTTGCTTTCCCTGTTGCTTCCTATCAATAAACTGTGCTCACCTGTACAGACAGGCCAGGCCTACCAGGCTCTGCAGGGTTGGTCGGTGCCCGTGCTTGGCGGGTGTCCCCGCGGAGCAGCACAGTGTGGATGGAAGGATGAGCATCGCTCCACCCAGCAGTGCCGACACCCCATTCCATCAGCTCTACATTACACTACGTAGGGCCAGGACGCAGCAGAAGGTGGTGCTTGAGTGGCAGCCAAACAGGACCCGTTCATCACCTCATGGCAACAGTCTGGGCGTGCCCCACTGTAGGGTAAGGGGCCAACGACCCCTGCCCACATCATCTTCCTCTCCATCACCTTCCTCAGCCCTATGGATGACTTGTACCATTGTGTTTCAAGGGGATTTGTATCTCTCTTGTAGAGTGGAGCCAAGCCAAGGAGGAACTCAGCTCTGATAATGGGGGATATCCAATTAAAATTGCTAAAGACACAGTGGGCCCTACAGTCAACTTGTGCAATAAAGTCACATTGTACAATATTCTGGCTGGTTTCACACCCCAATATAATCACTTTCTCACCCCTCTATGCTCCACTGATCATCGGAATCAAAATTCCCCCCCTCACACCATGGCAACCATTATGCATTCTCATTGTTACCACGGTTACCATAGCAACCATTGTGCATTCTCATTGTGACCTTAGTTACCATGGCAACCATTGTGCATTCTCACTGTGATCTCTGTTACCATTGTGTATTCTCACTGTGACTTCGGTTACCATGGCAACCATTATGCAGTCTGTTACACTGGTTACCATGGCAACAATTAAGCATTTTCATTGTGACCTTGGTTACCATGGCAACCATTGTCCCTTCTCATTGTTATGTCACTTACAATGGCAACAACTGTGCATTCTCATTGTGACCTTGGTTACCATGGCAACAACTATATATTCTCATTGTGAATTTCATTACCATGGTATATCTTTTGCATTCTCATTGTTACCTCGGTTACCATGGCAACCATTATGCATTTTCATTGTTACGATTGGTTACCACAGCAACCATTATGAAGTCTCATTGTTACTGTGGTTACCATGGCAACCATTATGCATTCCCAGTTATTTACCATGGCAACCATCTGTAACACACAGATAATATAAAAATGCCAAAAATTGTTTCTGCCTGTCAAAAACTTCCTATCAAACATTCTCTGTCAGCTCTCTGCCAGAAGTTCTCACCAGGACTTCCCATGGCTCTTCCTGCCAAAAGATCCTGCCATTGCTTATGATTATCATATCTATTCCAACATCTGAACTGGCTACGTGCCAAAAAACCATGTTCAAGCTCCTGTGAACACTATAAAAATTGAGGGCAAATTCTGGAAAATCAGGGAGAGGAAAGGGAGAAGAACTGGTGACTGTAGCCGAGAATCTCTGCCCACCGCCCCTCACCTTTTCTCCATGGAAACTGCAACACTAAAGAAACATTAAAAGAAACACTAAAGAAACACTAAAACTACCACTAATAGAGAATAAGATAGGACAGTGCTCTACACTAAAGCAATTGTTGAAGCAATTCTACTCAAGTTGGCACCAAAGAAAGAATTATTAATTAGAGATGGATGGAACTCCCCCAGACCAACAATCGTGGGGAGATCTCTGCTCTCAACCTCCAGCACTGACCTTGGGGGGACCCAGCCAAGGCAGGAATCTCCACACACCCCCAAGAAGGGTTCTGTTGGCAGAACCTGCCCCTGGGAAAGGGGACTGGCCCTTTCTGGTAGAAAGGGACGGACTGACAGTCACTGGACTCCAGGGGTTGCCTCATCATCAGGGGGGTCATTCAGGGTGGGAGCAGCGGCCGAAGCTCTTCCCGCAGTCGGGGCATTCCAGGGGCTTCTGCTACCGGTGGGTCCGTTGGTGTCTGGTCAAAGCACAGCTCTGGCTGAAGCTCTTCCCACACTCCCCACACTTGTAGGGCCTCTCCCCGGTGTGGATGCGCCGGTGGGTGATGAGGTTGGAGTTGTGTTTGAAGCCCTTCCCGCAGTCGGTGCAGCGGAAGGGCCTCTCCCCTGTGTGTGTCCGCTCATGCACGAGGAGAGTTGAGCTGGTCTGAAACCTCTTCCCACATTGAAAGCACTTGTAGGGTCGTTCACCGGTGTGGATGCGCTGGTGCCTGCGGAGCTTGGAGCTGTGCCTGAAGCCCTTCCCACATTCCCTACACGTGTAGGGCTGTTCCCCAGTGTGGATGTGCTGGTGCCTGAGGAGGTTCGAGCTCTTCCTGAAGCTCTTCCCACATTCCAAGCACCTGAAGGGCTTCTCCCTGCTGGGAGGCTGCTCAGGGACCACCAGCTCGGAGCTCCGGCTCAATCTCTGGCCGCCTTCCCGGCACAGAACGGGTCTTTCCTCCTCACAGCTCCCTGGGCTGGCTTTGCAGCCCCTCCTCCGGGGGCATCTCCGGGCCTTTTCCTCCCCGCTGCCTTCCTGTGCCGGGGAGCCCTTCAAAACGGCCTCTCCCACCAGGCTCTGCCGGGGAGATTTGTCCACCGTGCTCTCCATCCTCAGCTCGGGGCCTGGGGCAGGAAGGAAGAAGGACAGGCAGGGGATTTGCCTCTGGCCAAGAGAGAAGGCCAAGAACATCCCCCTCAAATTTGGCCCCCACAGGCACCACAAGACAGGGCCAAAGGGGCACTGACTTCCTCCTCACCTGCCTGGGGGGCCCGCGGCTTTTTCCTCTTCCTCAAATCCTCCTCCTCCATCCACCCAAGCTCTGGGAAGGACAAATCCTGCTGGAGAAGAAACAAGGGCTGAGTGCATTGGCTTGGGGGTTCCTCCTGCCCAAGTCCATCCCTGGGACTCACCGGGCATCCTGGGACCATAAAAACCTCCAAAACATAACGATTCAGCCCAGAAAAACCTAAAGCACTGATTCAGAGAGAAAACCCAAAACCACTGAGACTGAGGTAAAAAACCTCAGAAATAGATGAATCCCCTCTGAAACTTCTGAAAGTTAAGGTTCATCCAAAACATGAAGATTCATGCCAAAACAATTGTCCCAGGTGTTCCCCCTCTCTGGTCTCTCCCCTCTGGGGTTTACAGGGTCTCCCCTGTCTGGGATGTCAGGGGTTCCACTTCAGGATGCTGGGAGTGTTGGGGTCCAAAGGGTCTGTTCTCTGACTCTCGCTTTTGGGGGTGCCACCTTCCCAGATATTCCCCCAGGAAGGGGGAACTTGTCCCAAATAGCCTGGGGGGAGCACGGGGGGTCGTGAGATCCTTGGGCTGCGAGCACAGATTTTCCTGCAAAGTCTGCAGGGAGTCAGTCGAGCTCTGGAGAG
>NW_026086942.1:0-10604 GCF_022539395.1 Myiozetetes cayanensis | reverse complement strand
ACGACCCCCTGTGCCCGGCGCGCCCCCGCGGCGGCCCTGGAGTGCGGATGGAGCCGCTCGAGGAGGGTCCTGCCTGCGGCCCCCCGGCAAGGAGGAGGGCCGGGGGAGGGGAGGGCTGGGGTCCCCTTCTGCGCTCCCTCGCCCTTCCTCACCCCCACCCTCCTCCTTCAGAGCCCCTCCCCCTCCCTTATTATTATTATTATTTTTATTATTTTATTTATCCATTTTTTGGGGTTGATCCCCTTATTTTGGGGTAAATCTCCTCCCGGGGAGCTGGGGAGGGATTTAAACGCCCCCTCTCCCTCTCGTGAGTGCCGGGCAGGTGATTAATTAAGGAAGAAAAAAAGGGAAAAACCCAAAACCGATCGAAAAGTATAGGCGGCGCTGAGACGGTCGGATGGAGGGGGAGGGGGCGGGGGAGGGGGAGGAGGGCGTGGGGATGGGGAGGCTGGGGATCCTGGGATTTTGGGGATTTGGGGGTGGGAAAAAAAGGGGAGAGACGGAACCGCGGGGGGTAGATGGGGTGGGAGGAGGGGAGATTTGGGGGTCTCTGGGTGGGGGCTTGGGGAGATGGAGGGAGGGGAGGGCTTGGGGTCTGGTGGGGGGTTGGGTAAAATGGGGGAGGCGGTGGCTTGGGGGAGGGGGGATTTGAGGGGATTTTGGGGGATTTGGGGATTTGGGGAGGGGGCTGGGGGTCCGTGGGTGATGGGGGAGGGGGTCGGAGGCTGTGGGGGGTCGGGGGATTTTGGGGGATTTTGGGGGTCTCGGGGCTGCTTTGGGGGACCGGGAGGGGGTGTTTGGGTGGGGAGGGGTCGCCCCCGGGGGTGGTGGAGGAGGGCTGGGGCACGTGCCGGGGCTGTCGCGACAGGGGCTCCATCCCGACAGCGGCGCTGGGGAAGGGGGAGGGGAGGGGCGGACCTGTCCGTCCGTCCTTCCCGTGTCCCTCTGTCCATCTGTCCATCTGTCCATCCCTCTGTCCCCCTGTCCCTCTGTCCATCCCTCTGTCCGTCCCTCTGTCCCTCTGTCCCTCTGTCCATCTGTCCCTCTGTCCCTCCCTCTATGCCTCCGTCCCTCTGTCCCCCTGTCCTGTTCCCCTGTCCTGCCGTCCCTCTGTCCCTCCATCCCCCTATCCGTCCTTCTGTCCCCGTGTCCCTCCATCCCTGTCCCTCGCTCTGTCCCCGTGTCCGTCCCTCTGTCCCTCTCTCTGTCCGTCCGGCCTTGTTTCTCCTGTTTCTCCATCCCTTCATCCCCCTGTCCCTCTGTCTGTCCTTCCATCCCTCAGTCCCTCTCTCCCTGTCCCCTCGCTCCGTCCCCCTGTCCCCCTGTCCTCTGTCCCTCTGTCTGTCCCCCTGTCCCTCTGTCCCTGTCCCTCGCTCTGTCCCAGTCCCCTCTGTCCCCGTGTCTGTCCCCGTGTCCGTCCATCCCTCCGTCCCCGTGTCCGTCCCTCTGTCCCTCCCTCTGTCCATCCGGCCTTGTTTCTCCCGTCCCTCCATCCCCCTGTCCCCCTGTCCCTCTGTCCCTTCATCCCTCTGTCCTTCTGTCCCTCCATCCCCCTGTCCCCTGTCCCTGTCCCTCGCTCCATCCCAGTCCCCTTCGTCCCTCCGTCCCTCTGTCCCCCTGTCCCTCCATCCCCGTGTCCCTGTGTCCCCTGTCCCTCCCCTCCGTCCCAGTCCCCTCTGTCCCTCCATCCCTCTGTCCCCCTGTCCCCCTGTCCTTCTGTCCCCCTGTCCCTCCGTCCCTTGATCCCCCTGTCCCTCTGTCCCTCTGTCCCTGTCCCTCGCTCCGTCCCAGTCCCCTCCGTCTCTCCATCCCTCTGTCCTCGTGTCTGTCCCCTCCTGATGTCCTCTCGTGTCCCCCTCAGTGCTCGGGGCTGGGGGCTTTGATCGATCCCTTTCCTCGATCCCCACCGGGGAGGGACACCGGGGGAGGGACAGGTGGGGTGTCACCTGTTGGGTGTCATTTTGGGGGTGTCACCTGTGGGGTGTCATTGCGGGGGTGTCACCCGCGGGGTGTCACCCGTGGGACAGGAGGACTTGGGGTGTCACCCGAGGGGTGTCCGTGTGTCCATCCCTGTGTCCGGGGTGGGGGGTGTGTCTTGGTTTCTTTGAGGTGTTTTTGGGGTGTTTTGGGGTGTTTTGGGGTGTTTTGGGGTGTTTTGGGTTCCGGGGGTCCCTGGGGTTACTCAGGGGCGGTTTTGGGGTGTTCTGGACTGTTTTGGGGTATTTTGGGGATGTTCTGGGATGTTTTGGGGGTGTTTTGGGATGGTTTTGTGGGGTTTGGGAGTATTTTGGGGCATTTTGGGGCTGTTTTTGGGGTGTTTTTGGGTATTTTGGGGTGTTTTTGGGGTGTTTTGGGTGTGGGTATTTTGGGGTGGTTTTGGATGTTCTACTGGGTTTGGGGTGTTTTAGGGAGTTTTGGAGTGTTTTGGGGTGTTCTGGGGTGTTTTAGGGGTGTTTTGGGGTATATTGGGGTGTTTTTGGGTGTTTTCAAGTGTTTTAGGGTGTTCTGGGTGTTCCCGCGGGATTTCGGTGGTTTGGGGGTGTTTTTTGGGGTGTTTTGGGGTGTTTTTGGGTGTTCTGGGGTGTTTTTGGGGTGTTTTTGGGTGTTCGTGGGGTGTTCCTGCAGGTTTCAAGTGTTTTTGGGTGTTTTGGGGTGTTTTGGGGTGTTCTGGGGTGTTCCCGTGGGGTTTTGGGGTGTTTTGGGGTGTTTTAGGGGTGTTTTCTGGGTGTTTTTGGGGTGTTCTGGGGTGTTTTTGGGTGTTCTGGGGTGTTTTTGGGTGTTCCCAGGGTTTCGAAGCTTTTGGGTGTTTTAGGGTGTTCTGGGGTGTTTTTGGGTGTTCCCACGGAGTTTCGGGGCCGGCCTGTGCCGCTTCTCCCCCCACTCCCCGGGCCCGTCACCCCACGACTCCGGGTGCTGCCGGCGCTTCCTCCGGAGCTTCCTGGAGCCTCTCCGGGGCCTCTCGACCTCCTCAGACCCCTCAAACCCCTCAGCCTTCTAAACCTCTCTCGGGCCTCCCAGCCCCCGCCATGGTGAACCCCAACGTGTGGGCAGCAGGCACGGGGGTGGGTGGGATTTGGGGGTTTTGGGGTTGGGGGAGGATTTGGGGATTTGACATCCCCCCCCGGGGCTGGTTTGGGGTCCTCGAGGGGGTTTTGGGAGGAGATTTTGGGGTCCCAAGAGGGGATTTTGGGGGTCCTGGGGTGATTTTGGGGTCCCAGGGGGATTTTGAGGGTCTCAAGAGGATTTTGGGGTCCTGGGTGCCCCCCCACCGTTCCCTGGTCGCCAAATCTCGGGGCGTTGTTCGGTAAATCGGTCGTTTTTACCCAAAACCCCAACCAACCCCCCGAAAGGAGAAGTGAAAGTGAGGGGGAGGGGCCCGGGGGTCACTGGCCCTCCCCCTGCCCCCCATTTCCCCCGCCCCCACATTTGGGGGTGACTCAGCGGTTATGCAAATGAGGGGGACACCTGGGGGCTTTTTTGGGAGTTTTGGGGCCCCCACTCCCACTCGCTCCCCGGGCCTCCGGACGTGCTCTGGGACCCCCAAACCCCTCGGGACTCCCAAAACCTCTGACTCCCCCAAACCCCCCAGGAAGGGTGAAACCCCTGAGTGCAACGGGGATTTGGGGGGATTTTGGGGTTTGGGGATTTTGGGGATTTGGGGACGATTTGGGTGAATTTGGGTCATTTCTGAGAGACCTGTGGTGATTTGGAGGTGTTTGGGCTGATTTTGGGGCGATTTCGGGGATTGAAAGGCTTGGGGTTTTTGGGGTGGTTGGGGTGAGTTCAACCTCGATTTTGGGGGATTTGGGTGTTTGAGGGGGATTGGATGATTTTTGGGTGATTTCCGATGATTTGGAAGGATTTGGGGGATTTGGGGTGGTTTGGAGGAATTTCGAGCGATTTGGGGCAACTTGGGGTGATTTGGGGGACGATTTGGGGCGATTTGCAGCACTTTTGGGGCAATCTGAGCTGATTTGGAGAGTTTTTGGGGTGTGATTTAAATGATTTTAGTCGATTTGGAGCAGTTTGGGGGCCGATTTTGGGCTGATTTGGAGCAGCTTGGGGGGGTGTTTTTGGAGGTGATTTTGGGGGTGGTTTTGAGCTGATTTGGAGCGTTTTTGGAGGTGATTTTAGGGGCTGATTTTGAGCTGATTTGGAGCATTTTGGGAGGTGATTTTGGGGTGATTTTGAGTTGATTTGGGGTGTTTTTTGGGGGCCGATTTTGGGCTGATTTGGAGCAGTTTGGGGGTGATTTTGGAGGTGATTTTGGGGGTGATTTTGAGCTGATTTGGGATGATTTTGGGGCCCGATTTTGGGCTGATTTGGAGGGGTTTGGGATTTGGGGGTTTGGGCCAAATGTGACTCCCTCCTGTATTTGTGACCCCCACTTTAATCCCCCAGTTTAAGTCCTCAACCCAGGATGTCTGGAGCCGCTCTGACCCCCCCCAATTTAACCATCTGTGACCCCCAAATATTGATTTACCCCCAATATTGATTTACCCCCAATATTGATTTACCCCCCAATATTGATTTATCCCCCCAATATTATTGATTTAACTCCCCATTATTGATCCCCCCCCAACTCTCCCAGCCCCCAGGATGTCTGGAGCCCTCGTGACCCCCCAATTTAACCCCAACATTTATCAGTGACCTCCCAATATTGATTTACCCCCAATATTGATTTAACTCACTAATATTGATTTATCCCCCCAATATTGATCCCCCCCCAGCCCCCCAGGATGTCTGGAGCTGTTGTGACTCCCCAATTTAACCCCCAATATTTATCAGTGACTTCCAATTTAACCCCCCAATATTGATTTACTTCCCAATATTGATTTAACTCCCCAATATTGATTTACTCCCCCAATATTGATTTATCCCCAATATTGATTTGCCCCCCAGCCCCCAGGATGTCTGAGCCCCCAATATTTAATCTGTGACCTCCCAAATTTAACCCCCAGCCCCCAGGATGTCTGAGCCCCCCAATATTGCTTTAACTCCCCCCAAATTTACCCCCAGCCCCAGGATGTCTGGAGCTCCCCAATATTTAATCTGTGACTCCTCAATTTAACTCCCCCAGCCCCCAGGATGTCTGAGCCCTGTGACCCCTACAATATTGATTCCCCCCAATATTGATTTCCTCCAAATTCCCCCCAGCCCCCAGGATGTCTGAGCCCCCAATATTGATTTAACCCCCAATATTGATCAGTGACTCCCATTATTGATTCCCCCCAGCCCCCAGGATGTCTGGAGCCCCTGTGAGCCCCCAATATTTCCCCCAATATTGATTCATCCCCTCAATATTGATTTATCCCCCCCAATATTGATTTATCCCCCCAATATTGATTGAACCCCTCTAGAATCCCCCCCAGCCCCCCAGGATGTCTGAGCCGCTGAACCGGAGAAGGCGCTGGGCGGAGCTGCCGGGGAGCCCACTGGGCAGGGGATTTGGGGGCCTTGGGGGTCTGGGGTTTGGGGGTTTGGGGGTCCCTGGGACATTGGGGGACACTGGGGACTTTGGGGACATTGGAGGGGGTTGGGAGGTTTTGGGGAGGTTTGGGGGCTTGGGGGATTGGGACCTGGGGCTTTGGGGTGGATTGGGGGCTAAATTGGGGGACATTTGGGGACATTGAGGGGGGCTGGGAGGTTTTTGGGGAGGTTTGGGGGTTTGGGGGAAATTTGGGACTCTGGGGGTCTTTGGGCTGGATTGGGGGTTAAAATTGGGGGACATTTGGGGACATTGAGGGGGTTGGGGACGTTGGGGGTCTTTGGGAACATTGGGGGACTCTGGAGGGGCTTTGGGTCTGGGGGAGGCTTTGGGGGACTTTGGGGACATTCTCCTAGGGGGTGAATGGGGACCTTTGGGGGTCCTGGGGAGTTTGGGGGCACCTGAGGGGTCCCAGAGGGGCTTTGGGACCCCTCTGAGGTCCCACCCCCAAAAACTCCCCCCCAGAGACAGAAACGAATGGACCCGACACGAACCACCAGGTGAGGCCTGGGGGCTGGGGAATTTGGGGGGTCTGGGGGATTTTGGGGTGAAATTTGAGGGGTCTGAGGGGGATTTTGGGGATTTTAGGGTTTGGGAGTGAAATTTTGGGGTCTGGGAGGAATTTGGGGCTCTTGGGGGAATTTGGGGTGTTGAGGGGCGGGTTGAGGGGTCTTGGGGGCATTTTGGGGGTCTAGGGGATTTTGGGATTTGGGGAAATTTGGGAGTCTGGGGGATTTGGGGTCGGGTGGATTTTGGGGAGGAGTTGAGGGTTCAGGGGGCTTGGGGTGGGGGGCCCTGGGGAATTTGGGGGATCTCAGGAGGTTTGGGGTGTTGGGGGTTAATTTGGGGTCTGGGGCTGGGGGTTCCCCAAATCCATTGTGTGTCCCCCCAGGCCCAGCAGAACAAACCCCCCTTCGGCCCAACTCCCGGCCCCCGGCGCCAAGGTGAGACCCCCCCAAAATACTCCTCAAAATATCCCCCCAAAATACCCCCCCAAAATACCTCTCCTCAATTCCTCCCCCCCAAAATCCCTTAACCCCCCCAAATAACCCCCCCAACCCCCCCCAAAACCCCACACCAGGACCCCCCAAACCCTCCCCAAAACAACCCCCCCACCCCAACCCCTCCCCCCAGACCCCAAATCCCCCCAAATGACCCCAAATGTCTCCCCCCAGACCCCCTAAATCCCCTGGGACCCCTCCCGGCCCCCCTCGGTTCCTGTTTTGGTGCCGGGGAGGGGGAGGGAGGGTGGGGAGGGCGGGGGAAATCCCGGCGCCAAAAACAGGAAACGCCGGGGAACTCCCCAAATCACCCCACAAACAGCCCCAAAACACCCTGAAATTACCCAAACACCCTGAAATTACCCCAAAACATCCCAAATCCTCCCCTCCCAAATCCCCCCCAGATCCCCACTCCCCAGAACCCCCCCAAATCCCCCCTAAACGACTCCAAATCCCCCCAAATGACCCCACAAATCCTCCCTGAAATGACCCCAAATCCCCCCCAAAATCCCTCTAAATGACCCCAAATCCTCCCCAAATCCTCCCCCAATGACCCCAAATCCCCCCCAAAATCCCCCAAATGACCCCAAATCCCCCCAGATTCCCCCTGACCCCCCACCCCCTGTCTGACCCCTCCCCGCAGGTGACGGGGCGGGCCCCTGAGCTGCCCCTCCCTGCCCTCCCCGGCTCAGCTGCTGCCTCGCGGGGTCCCTAACTGGCCGGGGTGAGATTTGGGGACGTTTTGGGGACATTTTGGGGACGTTTTGGGGATTAACTTGGGGACATTTGGGGACGTTTTGGGGACGTTTTGGGGTGGGGAGGGAGGAGTTTGGAGGGGCGGGGCTTCTGCTGTGGGGAGGGGCTTGGGGCTGGTACTAACACGCGGCCCCTCCCCACCCCCTGTGTGACCCCCTTGTGTGTGACCCCAAATTGTCCCCTCCCGTGACCCCAAATTGTCCCTTTCTAACCCCAAATTGTCCCTCCTGTGACCCCCCCTTTGTGACCCCTCCCTTGTGACCCCAAACTGTCCCTTTCTGACCCCAAATTGTCCCCTCCCGTGATCCCCCTTGTGACCCCCCTTGTGACCCTGAAATATCCCTTCCTGACCCCAAACTGTCCCTTTGACCCCAAATCATCCTCCCTGTGATCCCCCTTTGTGACCCCTCCTTGAGACCCCAAATTTGTCCTCCTGTGACCCCCCTCATGACCCCCCCTTGTGACCCTGAAATGTCCCTTCCTGACCCCAAATTGTCCCTCTCTGACCCCAAACTGTCCCTGTGTGACCCCTCTTTGTGATTCCCCCTTGTGACCCCAAACTGTCCCTTTCTGACCCCAAATTGTCCCCTGTGTGACCCTCCCTTTGTGACCCCTTCTTGTGACCCCAAACTGTCCCTTTTGACCCCAAATTGTCCCTTCCTGACCCCAAACTGTCCCAAATGTGTCCCCTGCCCCCCGCGCTTTGCTCCCCGCTTTGCCCCCTCTGCCCCCCATTCCTTCCCTCCCCCCCCTTCCCCTCCCTCCCCATCACTCCCCTGACCCTTTTCCCACCCTCTCCCTGACCCCTCCCGACCCCTCCCCCCAAATCCCCTCCCCGACCCCCCCGTTCCGGGTGCCCCCAAATGCCCCCTGCGCTCTCCTCATCCCTCTCTCACCTCCCCTCTCCCTCCCCTTACTCCCCGACCCCGACCCTTCTCCCACCCTCCCCCCTTGACATCTCCTGACCCCACTCCCCCAAATCCCAAACCTCCCCGGACCCCCCTGCTCCCGGCGCCCCCAAATGCCCCCCCGGGCCCTCCCCCTCCCACTCCTCCCCTCCCTCCCCTAGCCACCCCTCTGACCCCTGACCCTCTCTCCACCCACCCTCTCCTGACGACCTCCCGACCCCCCCACCCCCCCAAATCCCCTCCCCGACCTCCCCTGCTCCTGGTGCCCCCCCAAATGCCCCCCTGCTCCTCCCCTCTCCCACTCCTCCCCTCCCCCTCCCGTCACCCCCCGACCCCCGACCCTTCTCCTCCCACCCCTCCCCTGACATCTCCCGGGACCCCCCCACCCCCCCCAAATCCCCCTTCCTGACCCCCCTGCACCCGGTGCCCCTCCATATCCCCCCAACTCCCCCCCTGTGCCCCCATCCCACTCCCCCTCCTCCTCACCTCCCCTCCCTCCCTGTCACCCCCCGACCCCTCGACCCTTTCTCCCACCCCCTCCCCTGACCCCTCCTGACCCCCCACCCCCATATCCCCCTGACGCCCCTACATCCCCTTCCCTGACTCCTCGGGCCGGTGTCCCCCAAATGCCCCCCCTGCCCTCCCTTCCTCCTCCTCCCCTCCCTCCCCCGTTACCCCCTGACCCCGACCCTTCACCCACCCCCCTCCCCTGACCCCTCCCGACCCCCCCCACCCCCCCAAATCTCGCCTCCCAGCTGGGCGGTAGGCTGCCCCCCAGCAGCTGCTGGCCCAGGCCCAGCTCCCGATGGCAGGCGGCCGTCAACAACAACAACAACAACAACAACAAATAATAACAAAACAACAACAACAACAATATCAACATACAACACCAGCACCTCCACACCCCCACCCCCAGTCCCCCCTGCCTGCAGGGGACCCCCGCTGCCGCCCCCTCCCTTCCCAACCCCGGCGCTGCCCCCAACCCTCTCCCACACCCCTCTCCCCACAGCCCCCCCGACGGGGCCGCCTCCTCCCCGCCGCGCCCCCTCCTCGCCCCCTCCTCCCCTCCCCATCCCCTCAGCTGGCGCTGTCTCAGCCCCATCCAGCTCACGGCGCAGGCAAGGGAGAGACCCCCCCCCAATAACCCAAAAATGACACAGAAATGACCCAAAATTACCCAAAAATGACCCAAAAATGACCCAAAAATGACCCAAAATGACCCCAAAATGACCCAAAATAACCCAAAAATGACCCAAAAATGACCCAAAAATGACCCCAAAATGACCCAGAATGACCCAAAATTACCCAAAAATGACCCAAAATGACCCCAAAATGACCCAAAATAACCCCAAATAACCCAAATTGACCCAAATTGACCCAAATAACCCAAAATAACCCCAAATAATCCAAATTAACCCAACTAACCCCAACTAACCCCAATTAACCTAAATTAACCCCAAATGACCCCAAATAACCCAAATTAACCCAAATAACCCCAATTAACCCAAATTAACCCCAAATCACCCAAATTAACCCAAATAACCCAAAATAACCCAAATAACCCAAAACAACCCCAAATAACCCCAAATATCCCAAATTAACCCAAATAACCCGAAATGACCCCAAATAACCCAAATTAACCCAAATTAATGCAAATAACCCCAATTAACCCAAATTGCCCCAATTAACCCGAAATGACCCAAATTAGCCCAAATAACCAAAATGACCCCAAATATCCCAAAATAACCCCAAATAACCCAAATAACCCAAATTAACCCAAATAACCCCAATTAACCCAAATTAACCCCAAATGACCCCAAATAAGCCAAACTGACCCAAATAACCCAAATAATCCAAAACAACCCCAAATGACCCAAATTAACCCAAATAACCCAAAATGACCCAAATTAACCCAAATAACCATAATGACCTCAAATAACCCAAATTAATCCAAATTACCCCAATTAACCCAAATATCCCAAAATAACCCCAAATTACCCAAATTAACCCAAATTACCCCAATTAACACAAATATCCCAAATTGACCCAAATTAATGCAAATAACCCAAAATAACCCAAATAACCCAAAATGACCCAAATTACCTCAATTAACCCAAATTAACCCAAATAACCCCAATTAACCCAAATAACCCCAAAGAACCCAAATTAACCCAAAATAACCCCAAATAACCCCAATTAACTCCAATTAACCCCAAATAACCCCAAATATCCCAAAATCACCCCAAATAACCCCAAATATCCCAAATTCACCCAAATAACCCAAATTAACCCAAATGCCCCCAAATAACCCCAATTAACCCCAAATAACCCCAAATAACCCCAAATACCCCCAAATACCCCAAATAACCCCAAATACCCCAAATACCCCAAAATACCCCAAATAACCCCAAAATACCCCAAACCGACCCCAAATACCCCCTCACTGTGGGG
>NW_026086941.1:0-10209 GCF_022539395.1 Myiozetetes cayanensis | reverse complement strand
CACTTGGCCAGGCAAAGGCTGGAAGTATGAGTAAGAGCCCAGGCCACTGCAGCAAGGCATTCCCAGGAGCAGCTGGTGGCACAGCAGCAAGTGTCCTGGAGCTGCCACTGCCCAATCCTGGCTTCCCAGCATGCTTCCATAGAAAAAGAGGCCATGGGCAGTGCTAGAAAAATCTGTACGTGACTAAGACAGAAGGTTCCGTCTCCAGGGCGTTCTCTGGTGCCAGTAGAGCAGGAGCAGATGGAGGAATATCCGCGCAAACGGATTCTTTGTGGAGTGAGACTCCATCCCTCCCAGCGCCTGTGAAAGAGCTGCCGCACTCCAGACAGAGGAATCCCTGTGCACAGGTCTCCCTTCTCCCTCTGAGCCAGAGATGTCAGAATTCCCGTCTCATCTCTGAGGATGCACCCGGTAAGGGAAAAGCTCGAATTTCCCGAGCCTGGCAAAGATCCAAGAAAGGCATTGCCCGCAGCAAGTTGCACAGCTGAAAGGGTCCTGGAGCCACCAGTGTCCAATCCATGGCTCTCTGGACACTCCGTCTGTGCCGTAGGAGATGACTCCCTGCACGTTGCTGCACAAGATCCTGCAGTGCAAAGGCAGGTCTCCCAAGTCCAGGGCTCTCTCCAGAACCAGTACGACAAGAGCAGGAGCAGGAGCAGGAAGATCTCTGCACCGCATTGACTTTCTAGCACGGCACTCTGTCCCTGGAAGAGCCTCTGGCAGATCTGCTGGAGTCCTGTCCACAGGGAGTGCTCTCTTTTGGCTCCCTTGGAGCCGCTTTTGCTGAAAAAGACAACCGTCCACATGTTGCTGCACAGGATCCTGATGTGGCACTGCCACAGCTTCCTGGGAGCCATGGCTTAGGCACCGGTGTCTCGGGGACAAGAGCTGCTGGACCGCCTGCTTCTGCCAATGCCTTACTGCAATGGCCTGGGCTCCCACTCTTCCTTGCAGCCTTCTCCGGCCAATGTGCATGTTCAACCAGGAGCAGCGTCTGTTAGCAGCCGCAGCTCCAAGGGAGCAGGGACTACGATCCATAGAGGTTTCCTCATCTGCAGGCCAGCAGGTCTCACTGAGGCTCTGGGCAGGATAAAGGCTGTGGGGAGAAGTCACCCAGGCGTGCAGGACATATTCCCTTTCTTGGTCCTCCACAGACGGATAAATACAGCACCCTGGCGATGAGAACAGATGGATTTGCCGCTGGAGGACCTTGTCCAGAAGTGCGTGGAGCCTCTTGCCTCGCGGCAGCATCCCGAGAGCCATGGATTGGGCACCGGTGGCTCCGGGACTCTTTCAGCTGTGCAACTTGCTGCTGGCAATGCCTTCCCTCAAGCCTTAAGCACGCTTACGGCTTCTAAGATTTCCTTTCCAGTTGCATCCTCAGGCAGGACACAAGTCTCCTACCAGCTCTGGTTCCAAGGGAGCCAAGAGAGAGCACTCCATGTGGACAGGACTGCAGCAGGTCTCCCAGAGGCTCTTCCAGGGACAGAGTGCTGTGCTAGAAAGTCAATGCGGTGCAGAGATTTCCTCCTCCTGTTCCTGCCATACTGGTTCAGGAGAGAGCCCTGGACTTGGGAGACCTGCCTTTGCACTGCAGGATCTTGTGCAGCAACGTGCAGAGAGTCATCTGCTATGGCACAGACGGAGCGTCCAGAGAGCCATGGATTGGACATTGGTGGCTCTGGGACACTTTCAGCTGTGCAACGTGCTGTGGGCTATGCCTTCTTTGGACCTTTGCCAGGCTTGGGAAATTCCAGCCTTTCCCTTGCCAGGTGCATCCTCAGAGATGAGACGGGAATTCTGACATCTCTGGCTCAGAGGGAGAAGGGAGACCTGTGCACAGGGATTCCTACGTCTGGAGTGCGGCAGCTCTTTCACAGGCGCTGGGAGGAATGGAGTCTCAGTCCACAAGGAAGCCAGCTGCGCAGATATTCCTCCATCTGCTCCTGCTCTACTGGCTCCAGAGAACGCCCTGGAGATGGAAACTTCTGCCTTAGCCACAGGGAGATCTTGTCCAGCACTGCCCGTAGCCTCTTTTTCTATGGAAGCATTAGGGGAAGCCAGGATTGGGCAGTGGCAGCACAAGGACACTTGCTGCTGTGCCACCAGCTGCTCCTGGGAATGCCTTGCTGCAGTGGCCTGGGCTCCCGCTCTTACTTCCAGCCTTTGCCTGGCCAAATGTATCCTCATGGAGGAGTGGGCTTTGCTGTTTCCTGTCCCTCCCAGTCAGCAGGGAGACCCGTCCAGAGGGGCTCCTCTGTCTGACTCCAGCCGGTCTCCCAGAGCCTCTGCCAGGGATGGAGTCTCTTGCCATAGGGAACTGCGGTGCCGAGATCTTCCTTCTCCTGCTCCTGCCGTACTGCATTGCGAGAGAGCCCTGCACTTGGGAACACCTGCTTTTGCTGAAGAAGACAACCCCCCGCACGTTGCTACACACGATCCTGATGTGGCACTGCCGCAGCTTCCTGGGAGCCATGGCTTGGGAGCCCGTGTCTCGGGGACAGGAGCTGCTGGACCGCCTGCTCCTGGCAATGCCTTACTGCGATGGCGTAGGCTCCCACTCTTCCTTGCAGCCTTTTCCTGCCCATGTGCATGTTAAGCCAGGAGCAGGGTCTTTTGGCAGCTGCAGTTCCAAGGGAGCAGGGACTCTGATCCACAGAGGCTTCTCCATCTGCAGGCCAGCAGGTCTCACTGACGCTCTGGGCAGGATGAAGGCTGTGGGCAGAAGTAACGCAAGCGTGCAGGACATATTCCCTTTCTTGGTGCTTTAGAGACGGATAAATAGAGAACCCTGGCAATAAGAACAGATGGCCTTGCCGCTGGAGGACCTTGTAGAGAAGTGCGTGGAGCCTCTTGCCTTGTGGCAGCATCCCGAGAGCCATGGATTGGGCACCGGTGGCTCCAAGACTCTTTCAGCTGTGCAACTTGCTGCTGGCAATGCCTTCCCTCAAGCCTGAAGCACGCTTACGGCTTCTAGGCTTTTCCTTTCCAGTTGCATCCTCAGGCATGACACAAGTCTCCTGCCAGCTGTGGTTCCAAGGGGGCCAAGAGAGAGCACTCCCTGTGGACAGGACTCCAGCAGATCTCCCAGAGGCCATTCCAGGGACAGAGTGCTTTGCTAGAAAGTAAATGCGGTGCAGAGATCTTCCTCTCCTGCTCCTGCCATACTGGTTCAGGAGAGAGCCCTGGACTTGGGAGACCAGTCTTTGCACTGCAGGATCTTGTGCAGCAACGTGCAGGGAGTCATCTCCTACGGCACAGACGGAGCATCCAGAGAGCCATGGATTGGGCACTGATGACTGCAAGACCCTTTCAGCTGTGCAACTTGCTGCGGGCAATGCCTTCTTTGGAACGTTGCAAGGCTTGGGAAATTCCAGATTTTCCCTTGCCGGGTGCATCCTCAGAGATTAGACGTGTCTCCTGACATCTGTGGGAGAAGGGAGACCTGTGCACAGGGATTCCTCTGTCTGGAGTGCAGCAGCTCTTTCACAGGTGCTGGGAGGAATCGAGTCTCAGTCCACAAGGAAGCCAGCTGCGCAGATATTCCTCCATCTGCTCCTTCTCTACTGGCACAAGAGAATGCCCTGGAGATGGGAACTTCTGCCTTGGCCACGGGCAGATCTTGTCCCGCACTGCCCGTAGCCTCTTTTTCTATGAAAGCATCCGGGGAAGCCAGGATTGGGCAGTGGCTGCTCCAGGACACTTGCTGCTGTGCCACCAGCTGCTCCTGGGAATGCCTTGCTGCAGTGGCCTGGGCTCCCGCTCTTACTTCCAGCCTTTGCCTGGCCAAGTGCATCCTCAGGGAGGAGCGGGCTTTGCTGTTTCCTGCCGCTTTCAGGCAGCAGGGAGACCCGTCCAGAGGGGCTCCTGTTTCTGACTCCAGCAGGTCTCCCAGAGCCTCTGCCAGGGATGGAGTCTCGTGCTACAAGGAACTGCGGTGCCAAGATCTTCCGTCTCCTTCTCCTTCCGTACTGCATTGCGAGACAGCCCTGCATTTCGGAACAGGTGCTTTTGCTGAAGAAGAGAACCCCCCGCACGTTGCTGCACAGGATCCTGATGTGGCACTGCCCCAGCTTCCTGGGAGCCATGGCTTGGGCACCGGTGTCTCAGGGACAGGAGCTGCTGGACCGCCTGATCCTGGCAATGCCTTACTGAAATGGCCTGGGCTCCCACTCTTCCCTGCAGCCTTTTTCTGCCCATGTGCATGTTCTGCCAGGAGCGGGCTCTGCTGACAGCTGCAGCTCCAAGGTAGCAGGGACTCCTATCCAAAGGGCCTTCTCCATCTGCAGGCCAACAGGTCTCCCCGACGCTCTGGGCAGGATGAAGGCTGTGGGCAGAAGTAACGCAAGCGTGCAGGACATATTCCCTTTCTTGGTCCTCCAGAAATGGATAAATAGACCACCTTGGAGATTTGAACAGATGGCCTTGCCGCTGGAGGACCTTGTCCAGAAGTGCATGGAGCCTCTAGCCTTGCGGCAGCATCCCAAGAGCCATGGATTGGGCACTGGTGGCTCCGGGACTCTTTCAGTTGTGCAACTTGCTGCTGGCAATGCCTTCCCTCAAGCCTGAAGCACACTTACGGCTTCTAGGCTTTTCCTTTGCAGTTGCATCCTCAGGCACAACACAAGTCTCCTGCCAGCTGTGGTTCCAAGGGAGCCAAGAGAGAGCACTCCCTGCGGACAGGACTCCAGCAGGTCTGCCAGAGGCTCTTCCAGAGACAGAGTGCCGTGCTAGAAATTAAATGCGGTGCAGAGATCTTCCTGCTCGTGCTCCTGCCGTATTGGTTCAGGAAAGAGCCCTGGACTTGGGAGACCTGCCTTTGCACTGCAGGATCTTGTGCAGCAACGTGCAGGGAGTCATCTCATACGGCACAGCCGGAGCATCCAGAGAGCCATGGATTGCACATTGGTGGCTCCGGTACCATTTGAGCTCTGCAACTTGCTGTGGGCAATGCCTTCCTTGGACCTTTGGCAGGCTCGGGAAATTCCAGCTTTTTCCTTGCCAGGTGCATCCTCAGAGATGAGACATGTCTCCTAACATCTGTGACTCAGAGGGAGAAAGGAGACCTGTGCACAGGGATTCCTCTGTCTGGAGTGCGGCAGCTCTTTCACAGGCGCTGGGAGGGATGGAGTCTAACTCCACAAGGAAGCCGACTGCGCAGATATACCTCCATCTGCTCCTGCTCTACTGGCTCCAGAGAACACCCTGGAGATGGAAACTTCTGCCTTGGACACGGAGAGATCTTGTCCTGCACTGCCCGTAGCCTCTTTTTCTATGGAAGCATCCAGGGAAGCCAGGATTGGGCAGTGGCTGCTCCAGGACACTTGCTGCTGTGCCACCAGCTGCTCCTGGGAATGCCTTGCTGCAGTGGCTTGGGCTCCCGCTCTTCCTTGCAGCCTTTGCCTGGCCAAGTGCATCCTCAGGGAGGAGAGGGCTTTGCTGTTTCCAGCCGATTTCAGGCAGCAGGGAGACCCGTCCAGAGGGGCTCCTCTGTCAGACTCCAGCAGGTCTCCCAGAGCCTCTGCCAGGGATGGAGTCTCGTGCTACAAGGAACTGCGGTGCCGAGATCTTCCTTCTCCTGCTCCTGCCGTACTGCATTGCGAGAGAGCCCTGCACTTGGGAACACCTGCTTTTGCTGAAGAAGACAACACCCCGCACGTTGCTGCACAGGATCCTGATGTGGCACTGCCGCAGCTTCCTGGGAGCCATGGCCTGGGCACCGGTGTCTCAGGGACAGGAGCTGCTGGAGCGCCTGCTCCTTGCAATGCCTTACTGCAATGGCCTGGGCTCCCACTCTTCCTTGCAGCCTTTTCCTGCCCATTTGCATGTTAAGCCAGGAGCAGGGTCTTTTGGCAGCTGCAGTTCCAAGGGAACAGGGACTCCTATCCACAGAGGCTTCTCCATCTGCAGGCCAGCAGGTCTCACTGACGCTCTGGGCAGGATGAAGGCTGTGGGCAGAAGTAACGCAGGCGTGCAGGACATATTCCCTTTCTTGGTCCTCCAGACACGGATAAATAGAGCACCCTGGCGATGGGAACAGACGAACTTGCCGCTGGAGGACCTTGTCCAGAAGTGCGTGGAGCCTCTTGCCTTGCGGCAGCATCCCGAGAGCCATGGATTGGGCACTGGTGGCTCCGGGACTCTTTCAGCTGTGCAACTTGCTTTGGGAAATGCCTTCTTTGGAACTTTGCCAGGCTAGGGAAATTCCAGCTTTTCCCTTTCCACTTGGAGCCTCAGAGATGAGATGGGACTCCTGACATCTGTGGCTCAGAGGGAGAAGGGAGACCTGTGCACAGGGATTCCTCTGTCTGGAGTGCGGCAGCTCTTTCACAGGCGCTGGGAGGGATGGAGTTGCACTCCACAAGGAAGCCGGCTATGATAATATTCCTCCATCTGCTCCTGCTCTACTGGCACCAGAGAACGCCCTGGAGATGGAAACTTCTGCCTTGGCCACTGACAGATCTTGTCCCGCACTGCCCATAGCCTCTTTTTCTATGGAAGCATCCAGGGAAGCCAGGATTGGGCAGTGGTAGCTCCAGGACACTTGCTGCTGTGCCACCAGCTGCTCCTGGGAATGCCTTGCTGCAGTGGCCTGGGCTCCCGCTCTTCCTTGCAGCCTTTGCCTGGCCAAGTGCATCCTCAGGGAGGAGCGGGCTTTGCTGTTTCCTGCCCCTCTCAGGCAGCAGGGAGACCCGTCCAGAGGGGCTCCTGTTTCTGACTCCAGTAGGTCTCCCAGAGCCTCTGCCAGGGATGAAGTCTCTTGCTACAAGGAACTGCGGTGCCAAGATGTCACTGCGAGAGGTTACGGAGAAACTACACGCAGACCAATATGATCTAGAGGCAGAATCCCGTTTATTATGCGTTACAGTTTCCATTATATACTTTTCTTACACATACATGTTCTTACACGATTGGTTGGAAATAGTTAAACACACTTTTCAGCACTTAGTACTTGCTATCCTGTGATTGGCTCATACGTAGTTGTCCAGGCACATCTTCTTGCCTTTTCTCCCTGCACTTTCTCTCTGCCCTTTTTCTCCGCCTGTTTCTCTTTGCTGCTATCTCACAGTTAGCATTCTTGCAGGCTGACATCAGTGCCAGTACTTTTCCTGAGGTAAAGTCCTTGGTTGATTCAGGCTTAAGGCCCACTAACAGCTTGTCCACAGCCTGCTCTTTAGACAGGTATCCCACAAATCCCCCTCTTTGTTTTTGTGGAGAAGCTATATACGCTAGTAGGAGATTAATAAATTCACACAACATCCTTTGATTAAAAGATTTTTCTAATACCTATGTAATGTATTATTAAAACTATGAATACTTATATATATGCATATCTACACAGCACTTTTCTCTTGCACACCACTTTCATCCACTCATTTAACAGGTGGCCACCACAGACATTCACACTTTCACACAAGATTAAATCTCCTTAACTAAAAAATTAAATATTCGACTATAGAAAGAGAATAGTAACACAAGTTAATTACCTACAGTTAACCTTCCTAAAAACAAACAAACCACATAACCTATGAATAAAAAACACTGCAGTCTTACAGAAAAACTTCATATGAAACAAGAGAAACAGTTGGTGAATACAGGAAAACATTAGTATTGTGATAAGTAAAATTCCCGCTGTTGACCACAACACAATCCATATGTAACTCCCATAGCAGAGGCCTCATCCCCGAAGGGCCAGCCAGCTGTGGAAACAGAAGCATAACCTCTGCCCATCATTAAGAGTTCCCCAGGGCCTAGCCACTCGCTGGTTCCTGGATCCCTGTACCACACTTTCCCTTTACTCTTTCCTTGTGTTGCTAATCTTGGATGTATCACATCCCAATGTGTCACTATCAGGGGTTGTTCCGCTTCTCCTGTTAAAGTGATTCAAGACATAAACAGCTTTTGCAAGTCTGTCATGGGGCTCTATCACCTCTCCCCCTTTCTGTTTTTGCAAAAGGTGTTTAAGCGTGCCATGTGCACGTTCTACTATGGTTTGTCCCGTCGGGGAGTGTGGAATATTTGTAACGTGTGAAATACTCCACAGTTGACAAAACCGGAGAAAAGTTTGAGAACAATATGCCGGGGCATTGTCCGTCTTGATTTGTTGAGGCAGTCCTAAACTAGCAAAATAAGCTAGTAGATGACGTTTGACATGATGAGAAGTTTTTCTCGTTTGTGTAGTTGCTGGATATGGTTGTTGAATTATTACTCTATCTAGCAAAGCATCCCGTATGATACTTTTCCAGCGCACCCCTCCCTCTTCCCCGCCACCCGGTACGGCACCCCGTTAGGCCGATTTCCTGGCAGTCCCAAACCCAGGGGTGGGGTTGGAAGCTGTAATGGAGAGGGGGGCGGGGCCCCCGCAGTTCCCAAACCCAGGGGCGGGGCCCCCGCAGTTCCCAAACCCAAGGTGGGGGTCCCGGCATTTCCCAAACTCAGGGTGGGGGTTGGAAGTTGTGGCATATTCACGTGTCCAGGATTTTCGTGTCGTCGAGTAGCTTGCATCTTTGCTCGCAGCTGTTCCAGTCGCCGCTCCAGATCTCGTAGATCGATGCTTTCTTTTTCGTTTTGTAATTCCCTCTCTTGCTGGATGCTTCCCGAAGGCGGGTGATTTCGGAGTCCTTTCTGCTGCCGCCGCTCCTCCACCCGCAGATTTTCTTTCCTTTTAACACTTTCTTCCCCCCCCGCTGCCTCCATCGCTGAGTTAGGTAGCGGTGGATACTGCGACGGAACGGGTTTCACCGGGTTTTCCTTTGTACAGTCCTCAGCGGAATCGGGATAGGGAGGGTTTTGTGGCGGGTCAAACTGATCCTTTTCCCCCTCCTTGGATTTTGTCAGCCCGTAAAGGCCTCTCGGTTTCGGTCGCACTGCTGGGTCGGGGGGTGCAGAGGGAACAACAGGAGCAGTTACAGGAGGACCCGCTGCTGTCGGTAGGGGAGCCGGTGTCCAGGGTGGTAAGGGAACTATTGCTGCAGGACCAGGTATAATCGGTCCCGAAAACAGAGAGGGTTTTGCAGGCAGCTGCGGTCCCACGGTAACAAAAGCTGATTGAGTTTCTCTTTCGGCTTTTACGTTTTTCAGGGCATCGTTCACTAGATGCCACGTTACAGATAGTCTGGTCATGTCCTTGGTATCTTTTGAGACCTCGTCCCAAAGATCTTGTCCAATTTTTTCCCATAAAGTCACTTCAAAGACATCGTTAAATGACGCAAAATGTCCTCGTCCTTTCGCCCAGGACAGTAGCTGCTTCAATGCAGCCTCATCATATTTGATCCCTCTCGTAGAGAGGATATGGTGGAGGAGTTTTACCACTGCTTCTTCCGTCTTAGACAGAGCAGACCCCATTCCTCCCTGGCTGCCTGGGAAGCCCCCACCCAGGCTTTCTTCTGCTAGCGAGAGACAGGCTTACCGCGACCAGCGCGCTGAAAATCAGTGCCGGGGACAGCACTCTTTTACAGCCAGCTTCCTCTCTTCTTCCCTTCGTCCCGCCGTTTACTGCTCGAAGTCAGCACAGCCGAAGGGTCCCGAGTCCCGGTTCCGGACGCCAAATGTCACTGCGAGAGGGTACGGAGAAACTACACGCAGACCAATATGATCTAGAGGCAGAATCCCGTTTATTATGTGTTACAGTTTCCATTATATACTTTTCTTACACATACATGTTCTTACACGATTGGTTGGAAATAGTTAAACACACTTTTCAGCACTTAGTACTTGCTATCCTGTGATTGGCTCATACGTAGTTGTCCAGGCACATCTTCTTGCCTTTTCTCCCTGCACTTTCTCTCTGCCCTTTTTCTCCGCCTGTTTCTCTTTGCTGCTATCTCACAGTTAGCATTCTTGCAGGCTGACATCAATGCCAGTACTTTTCCTGAGGTAAAGTCCTTGGTTGATTCAGGCTTAAGGCCCACTAACAGCTTGTCCACAGCCTGCTCTTTAGACAGGTATCCCACACTCCCAACTCTTATCTCTACTCAGGAATCCTCAGCTGGTTTCTTTCTCTCCTCTGTGGAGTTGCACAGGGACGGGGAGGTAGTGGCTTTTAGTGGGTGTTTGAAATCCAACCAGGGTGAAACCACTACATCAACCCATATTTTTGAGGCCCTTTTGTGATGTCACAGCCCATCCTCTCCGTTCCAGAATAGCCCTTGGCAACCAAAGAACCAACACCCTACACCCCCAAAGTGAAGGCCCCCCTGTGTGCCATAG
>NW_026086940.1:0-10090 GCF_022539395.1 Myiozetetes cayanensis | reverse complement strand
AATATTATAACAGATTGTGATTTTACATACACAAAATCAAATTTTTAAATCTACAAAATCACAGCAAACACTCTTTCAAACTGCTGTAATTGGGAAAAATTACATCACATCATTTTTCTTTTCAACCGTTTAGTTCCCAGAACTTTCCATACCCAGCAGTCTCCATGGGGGACCTCAGTACACAATGTAGCAATTCCACAGTTCTAGTGGAATAAGAAAAAAAGAGTGGGAACTTGAGTGCACTGCAAAAAATTTACATTATTTGTGATACATATTTACTCAGACTGAAGGACTTCACTGGCATAAGTTACAATAAAGCATCCTCAGCACAGGACATTTACCTGTTGGAGCAAGCCCAGAGGAGGCCGCCAAGTTGATTAGAGGGACGGAACCTGTCTCCTACAAGGAAAGCTGCAAGAATCGTGATTGTTCAGCCCGGAGAAGAGAAGGCTTCAGCATGACCTAACTGAAGCCTTCCAGTACCTGAAGGGAGCCCGTAAGAAAGATGAAGAGAAACTATTTACAAGAGTATGTACTGACAGGAGAAGGCAGAATGACTTCCAACTGAAAGAAAGTAGGTTGAGGTTAGATATTAGGAAGAAATTCTCTGCTTTGAGGGTGGTGAGGCACTGGAACAGGATGCTCAGAGAAGTTGTGGATTCTCCATCCAGGATCCAGGTTGGATGGAGCTCTGAGCAACCTTTTTCAGCGAAAGGAGTCCCTGTCCACATCAGGAAGGCTGGAACTACATGATCTTTAAGGTCTCTTCCAAACCAAACTGTTCTATGATTCTGTGGTCAGCATCTAAGTACTACACTGACCACATGTACATATCAAGCAGCCACCTGAAGCTTGACTCAAACAGACCAGAACTGGGGCTGGCATAAACAGAAGAAATGTCAGGGATCTATCCAGGAAACTGAACTTGCTCTTTATCTCATTGATGGGCCAGTAGGGAGCATATGTGTGTTAGGCTGTCACTGCACAGGAGCACATAATAGCAGCAGTGGTAAGAAAGGCCTTCATCTTTAAGCCAAAACCACTGTGTCATTTCCTCTTGGATCAGGGCCTTGCTATCATGATTCATGCTCAGCTCTGCCTGGTTGCTACAACCCACTGCATCTGGAACTGCACTGCTGTAGCATGAAAAGCTAAAGGACCAGACACACTGATGAGAATCCTGATTGAGGAACAACATCTGTAAGCCTGAGGTGAAACATTTTGGTACACTGAAAATGTAATTTCAAACAAAGTCTTGTTTGAAATTTGTCCAGCCAAGTTTTCTTGAGTAAATCATAATGGAACCATGGAGAAGGGGGAAGTCTTTTATGTCAGCAACCAAGTCATCTACAGAATGGGTGTTTTATATTGTTCTCATGTTTACATCCATTGTCTGGATATATCAATGAGAAAAGTGCAGAGGAAAGACAGATATCTGTTCTTCTCATGGATGGGAGTTTGCATTGCTTGCACAGCCTCTAGAGCTTAAGGTGCACTTTTCCCCCATAAACAATAAATTCAGTTAAGAAATAATATTTTGGATATCACTGTCTTGGATTCATCTAGTGGATCTGAGTCCAGCTGAGTTTCTCTCCAGAACAGGGGAATCTGAATTTTATCAGGTCCATGAATCACTACCAGCTTTCCTCACTTGACTCCAGGGTCACCCAATTTCCATTCTTTGGACATGAACCCCTTAAGCAATAGTGTGAAATAATGGGTGGAGTGTTCTTCTGATGCAGTGCCTGGCTGTGAAGCATGGTTAGTCATCTAGACCCTGACAAAAGACTTAAACAAGAGCTGATGTCCAGTTATTCAAAGGAGAATACTGAGTACAGCCTGTTCCAAAACAAGCAGTGTCTTCCAGGCAAACTGATCCCATTCCCTGTCATTTTTCTGTAGTGGCCGCAAAACCTTGCAAAAATTATGGCTTGCAGCTGCACAAATCAGGTATAAATGAGCAAATTACCATGGCATCTGTAGCAGTAGCTACAGAGGATGCTGCAAAGTGGATGTATTTGTATGTACATACGAGATTCAATTTTGTAGCTTTTAAAGATGTGCTTGCATTCTAACAGGATCTTCTAATGTTCTTATGCTAATATCATGCCAAGAAGAACCATGTTGTATGAATGTTATACATCAGGGTCAGTCAAACCAGCCATAACCAGAATTCAGCATTTCCTTTGAAATACATTTTGCTGTTACTAAGTTCATGTCTAGTCAAATATAACAGAAGAGTAACCCTCAAACACTGCCAATTCAGATTTATGTGAGTTTAACAAAAGATAGCCATTAAAATTAAGCAATTGAGTTTAATTGTTTCCAGTCATTTAGCATGGAAAATCTTATCAAAACACCTGAGAGTGACTATTTTAATTTAATTCCTGAATTTAAATATGATTCACACCACTGAAAAATCTAGTGATTTACAACCCAGATTGATTTATTCAACTCTACTACACAGTGCTTTATAGGGGAAAGAAAAAAGAGAGAGAGGGAAAAAAATTAGAAATAGCCAGTCGAGGAATTTCTTTTTCATCTAGCTGAGTAGGTTCACATCAAATTAATAAACCATACTACCGGCAGACAGAGTATAAAATCTTCAGAAGTATTGAGTCTATATGTAGGTTCCCAAATGCCTAGACACTTGAAAAAAACCGAATGCAGGCTTCCAGCTCACTGCACTGATTGTCTTACACCTAATTAGTGTGTACTTTCCTTCACACTCAACCCCCTGGTCGCAGGGTAAACAACCTGAGATAAACTTACAAAAGGATCAAGCACCTAATCTCAAGCCTCTAATCACCACTCTCTAACTTTAAGCAAAACAATGTGTTTCTTTCAAAGCTCTGCCCCATCTTACTTTTGTTGAAAGGTGCCTAAATCTCAACAGACCTGTGTTGTAATGTGTCTCTGGAAAGGCTTAAGGAAGGAGCAACTTCAGCAGTGCCGCTCAGGGACAAGACCTCTTGTTTTTCATCCCTCTGACTTCAGACTACCCATTTTCTTCCCCCGCTCCTGTATCTGCGTCACTCTCACACAGTGTCCGATTTCAAACAGCTAATCCTGAAACAAACTTCAGGTCACAAGCTCCAGCACTGCTCTCTGACAGCCCACAGTCTGTACTTATGGACCAAGGCCAACTGTACTGCTGTTAAAATAACCTTTATGAAGAAAATCAATCCTCTTTAAAGAGAGAAGAGCCATGACTCCTATACCTTCAGATGCTGCATTTTTCATTCCTGTTTTTCTCCTGGGTAACCTGAATCCAGGGCTTCATTGCGTTTACCCACGGCTCCTGCTCTGGCAATCAAGCAGAGGGAAGATCAAACCACAAAGAACAGAAGTAGTCAGAAGACCCTACGATCACGGCAAAACCTGATGAGACCTCTCTGTTGCTATGGTGAATTTCTCAGTTTTTAAAGCACAGTGAATGTCAGATGACCATTCAGGCTATGTGCAATTAGCACCTTCACTCTCATACTTTGAGCGATGTGTACTATACAAATTAATTAGCTAGTTACTGCCCTGATGCTGAGGCTTCCTTCAGGCCAAGTAGTTTTCATTCTGAAAAAAAAAAAAAAAAAAAAAAATTAGGAAAAAAATCTCATCTGGCACTTTCTTGACTCTCCAAAGAACTGCTGAGACAGCAACATTAAAGAAAGATGTCCACCAAGGCATGCTTAAAGAGCTTTTTGGGGCAACTGCTGCTCCATTATTCACATTACCAAACAAGCCTTCCCCAAGTGCTGAGTTATTAACTATCTGAACCAAATTCTGCATTCAAAGGCGCCTATCACCGTGAATGAAACACAGGGTGGCCATCCTCTGTCGCTTCACTGTGAGTCAACCGGTACATCACTCACCTCAGCACAGGGCACATAGTGCTGCTTTTTCTGCCTGATGGGGGACACATTCGAACAATGTCTAAATTTCCACACACCACCCCTGTAACAGTCTGGAAAGCAGAGAGCTCTGCACATCATTGATTGTTATTCACTTTACTTAGGATGAAAAAAAATCCTATAAATCTAAATATAAAGTTAATATTCAGAGACATGTTTAGGATAGTTAAGGAGAGGTAATCAGCTCCTGGCAGATTACACAACTGTATGCCTGTTAGATTTTCACAGAGAGTGATCTCTAAAAGATACATCCCAGCAAACTTTACTTAAATCTGTAAGTTTTAAAGCATCTTTACTTTTATTCATGTTCTCACTCCCAAATCGAACTTTTACACAGTATTTTTACATTTTGTGGAGAAGAGGTATATCTCCCACAGACAGGCTTTAGTGTCCTACAGAAAGTGATTATGTACCTTAGGAATACTTTTGTCCCTAACCTCTGGTGCCTGAGGCTTATTTATCTTCTTCCATGCAGCTGGAGAAAATTGGAGCTAAAAATTTACATAAAATGAATATTAAAAGAAAAAAAAAGTTTACAAGTTACAGTACATAATTACCTGGAAGAAATACTGATATTCCTTCCTTTTTTTATTCTATTCCCCTTCAATTTGCTCAAAAATCTCCTCAAAAGCAGAACTAGTCAAAGCAACCATCAAATGATGGGAGCAGGGGGCATGTCAAGCGAATAGCTTGTGCAAATGTTTTAATTGACTCTGTGTTTCCTGGAGTTTTGTATTCCAATGAAACTATAGAGAATGAAAAAATTTGCTCAGGTTTTGTGTGTTGAAGACCGGCTTTGTTTCTGGTTTTTTGTATTTAAATTTTAAAACAGAAATATTTCAACAGAAAATATCTTACCAACAGTAAAATCTTATCATGGAAAGTCAATTTCCAAGAACAAATGTTGATTTTTTTGAGTGGCCATTTTTAGCATTGATTTTCCCCTGCCAGTGTGGAACATAATGCCAGTGAATTATCACACAAAAGAAAATTACTTTCTTTTCTCACTGTAGTAATCACTAGGCCAAGTTGTCTCAAACAATATGAGGGACACCATTTAATTTAGACACAAATTGATTTAGTCCACAGTAAGGCTGATGAATAAACTGCTGACAGCAAAAGTACTGAAACTGAGCTAAATCAAAAGATCTTAACACATACTGAAGAAATTCAAGTCTACTGCTGCTTAAAATACATGCTACTTTGAGGCTATGTGCATATTCCAAGAGCAATGCAGAAAATGTTGGACATTCAAACCTGAGCAGGTTCAATGTACTGAGTTATGGTCATCCACTTAAAATTTGGTTTACAGCTTATAAAGAAAAGGAATTAATACAATACTACCCCTTGAGTTCCCATCAGCAAAACTGTCATTTTATCACTTCATGGCTCTGTCAGGTTATGTCATAGCCCTCTCATTTTAGGTCTTCCCAGTCAAATTAATGTTTTATTGCAACTCAGCTATTAGCAGTGTCATTGTCCCAGCAATCATACACACCTAGTCAGCACTAGTCAGCCCATATGCATAATTAGGCAATTAGATACAACAGGTCTATTTGCCGACAGAAAAAAGAATCACATTTAAACCCTTGAATTACTACAGCCTGGGTTAATGGATCTGAAAATAAACACACAGTCTGCTTACCACTTGTTTTTCCCACAAAAGCAGTTGTGTAACGTCAGAGCAAAACCTTGGCTCTGCCTTCCCGACACACTGAGCAGTCCAGCTGAAAAGGCACAGTTGGTGTTTTTCTGCTGAGTTGCTGCAAAAATTTGATCTTTCTGGATAGCAGCATGAAGGAATTTGACTCAGATTCACAATGCTCCTAAGGTGCTCTGTGGTGATGGGAGTAACGTCATTTTACTTTAAAAAAAAAGTTTTTATTTGCTTCAAACATAGAAGAAAAGTAAAAGGAAAGGATATATACCATAATATCATAGCTTTGGTCTTATTCTAAAGCATTCTACAGCTGTGAACAGACTGGAAACAGACAGGGGAAAAAAAAAACAAACAACAAAAAACGCAAAAGAATATGTTCCTGCATTATTTAGCTAAGAGACAGTACAGACCTAACATTAACCAGTGATTGCTTGTGATAGGAGATGATCTCAGAGGCAGACGTGCACACATCTGCCTTTCCTGCCAGTAAAATATGCCTGGTTAGACGTTAGCTGCCAATCTCTTCAGCAGGATACTTGAGTCCTACTGTAGGGATGGAAGAGTAGCTCTGGAAGATTTTAACAAATGAGAAGCAGGTTGCAATGAGGAAGTTAACATATAAATTTTATGAAAAGCTGAAGTTTCTACTCTGTCTGAACAAAACTTCTAAGTTCTTCTGAGCATCCCAGCACATTTTTTAATACTGCGGAAGGAAAACAGGAGTCACCTGTATGGGACAGCCAGTGTGAACACTTCATTCCAGTGAAATCCATGCAGGAACACAGGAGAAGTTAGCCAAGCGAGGAGCCATGAAACTCCCTTTATCCATTTAAAGTGTTTCAAGTATCATGGACAACACCAGCAGAGAGTCTACAGACCCTCTATGACCAAAACACAATCCACAGAATCAGTTACGGAGCGACCCTGTGCTTTAACACAGAGGGCTGGAAATGTCACATCAGCAGGAATTCCACATTCTGCTCACCCACAGCCCCAACTCTCAGGCCTGGTGTGGATGAAGCTGATTTCCTCTTTATAAGGACGGACAACTTCAGCTTTTAACCACAGACTGGATGGGATGATGATCATTCCTTCTTGGTGTTACCGAACCATCTTGGCCTTTGTGTGCTGCTTGGACAAACAAACCCCACCTGGGGTTATGTCTGACATGAGTAAATGTATCTAAGCATGACAAAAGGGTAAGGTAGCAGCCATGTGATAATCAGTTAAATTTGTTTTTATTCTAACCTGTGTTTTTTCTGGCTCAAAGTGGCAGACAAAATATTAAAAAAGCATGTTTGACTTCTACTTCTCCTCCAGTAATCTACAGCTTAATTATAGCATTCAGTTCCTGGCACCCTCTAATAAGACTTAAATTCAAGAGAAAAGGCTATGACAGAGCTGGATGAAGAAGATACAACTGAGAGAGTTCATAATAGAGGAAGTCATGGAAAGTAAATGAATGTGATTCCAATGGGAGAAGTAGCCCATGCCTCTCCCAGGAAGACACAATTATTAAGGCTTAACACATAGCATTTATACTGAGAAAGAAAAAGTGTAAGAGGTTAAATAAAAACCTCTGTCAAGCAGTGCTGCTTGGCAAGAAGTAGTTTGAAGTTTAAAGCATAGATGTAGGAGCTAATGGACTGAAAGGGCCTTCCTGACTGCCTGCTCCCATGTCAGAAGACAGGTGAGTCTTCCTTTTCTTCTGGACACACTTCAGGCATTTGATTTGCTGACCTACTTGAGTGGAACAATTTGCCAAGAAGACTGTCCAACAAGCCATCACCTGTATCCTGTGTTGTAGCCAAACAAACTTTTGGTTTTGCCAGAGGCAAGACTGTTTCGGTAGTAGGGGACTCAGCACAAGCTGTCTAGGGTGGTGCTCTAATTCATCTGTAGCATAGGCTGGGACAGGGGGACCCTATTCTTCGCTACTGTCTGCCTGAAATAAGACAAAGAACAAGTTTACTTAGTTCTGGCCACCGTCCTAGGAGGCAAGGTGCTGCAGAACCATAAAAGTCATACAAATCCAGAAAAATGGGACTAGGAGGCACCCCAAGAGATTGTCTAATTCACATCCTACTGTGAGCACTGCACTGCTTGCTGCCATAAATGTGGCTGTAAGGAAGGTTTCATAAAAGACAAAAATGTGAACTCAAGTGTATACGTACCCACCCACCCACAGCAACATTGAAGGAATGGGAAACTGAAATTCATTTGCTACATATTCATTTTTGCCTTAGACTCGTAGCTTTTGTAAGACCAGTCTAAAAATAAAGTCAGAATGTTGGCTGATATTACAAAGAACTTGATGAAAGGACTACAGAACAGTGTTGAAGAGTGATAAAATCGTCATTTTTTTCCCCACTGAGATTTTCACTCTATTCTTAACTATGTTTATTTCCCCCCTCTGAAATGTTTTAATTACTCAAGGAGCAGAGCAAACTTTTGAATTAGAAGCTGAAAATTTCCATGTATTTCCAAAAATTTCAAATTGTACTTCTGGCTTCTGGGCAGTTTCCTTTACATCTGGGTATGGAAACAACACAGCCTTAGGGCAAAAATCCCTCAGAAAAATAATTCCCATTTTTGGTATTGTTTCTTTCTTTTTTTCCCCTGTCTTCTTAAAAGTACATATTCAAAATGCAGTACTTTTCTTCAATGCTGCAGTATTTTCATAAACATCTTTAGTCTGAAAAATAAAAAAGAATTGTTAGGAAGCAAAGATGCACTTTATCAGAGTGGCATACAGATCTCTAAAAAAAAAGAAAAAGAAGAAGCTAGAAACCAATCATGGGTTACTTGAGGATTCCTAAGTGACTAAAGGAAGTTCTGTGCATTTGCATCATTATGCTGGTGTTTAGTTCAAAACTATGACTACATTTGTGTTTTTGAAGAGGTTACTTATTATTGGCATATGTAGTAATGTGCTAGAGTAGCTGGAGGACTTTCCAAACATATTTGTTTTGTTTATGAAACAGACACCTGCTGTTTAATTTTTATTTTCTCTGGAAGTCTTCGTAAGATTGGATAAGGCAGGGGTTCATGTATACACCTTCTAAATCTTTTTCCTTGGCTGTGCAGAACTGGGCTACTTGAAATGAAAACTTTTTCATTTGTGAAGAGTTTGCTGCTAGATCTCTTTCAGTTTTTCTCTAAAAATAGATCTTCCAGAGCTGAGTCACAGGTCATGCTCTGATGCAAAAAGGGACCAAAAAGCACAGACCAGCACATGGCATTGCAACAGAAGAAAATGTTTCAGCAATACAGCTTGAAAAGGATGCTTGCACTACAGCTCCCATGAGTCACCAGACTTTCAGGATTACTCCTTTATGTGCTGCCCAGCCACATACAACCATCATAATCCTGGTACATTCAGTCACTCCTTGCAGGAGTTGTAGGCTGATACTTGTATCATCTCAGAGCTATTTCACATGGCTCATGGATATTCTGGCAGCCTGAGCAAACGGATGTTGCTTATAAACAAGTGGGAAGTTATTAGCCTCTTCATCAATGATCTCAAGATGCCTTCAGTAATCAATATCAAGAAAATTTTGGAGGAAAGTGTTTTTTTTCATCTGAAGTCTTGACACAAGAAACATGGATAACTTACTGTTTTACAAGTGCTGCCCAAATCATCTCACTTTGGAATCCAGAGCCGGCTGCATTAGTCATTGGTTACATCAGACAACCTTTTCTTTAAAAGGGCAACCTATCAGCCTTGTCTGAATGTATGACTTGGGTGCAGAGGGGACCCAGCCTGGACTCCCACATATGAACTGCCCAGCTGCTGCCCACTCAGGCACAGAGGTTGTCCACAGGACAAGGAGGGTTGTGATATGGCTTGTAAGGCTGGTCCCCAGTGATACAGAACAACCACGTCCTCGTTTCAGAAGGACACAATTAAATATAAACAACATAACTAATCATTTGGAGGCAGAGTGAGGAAAAGATCATACTCTCTAAGATCTGATTCTATGAACAATAGATGAAAAACTTACATATTAAAAGCTCACCCTGGCCCTTAAAAGCTAAGATGAGCAAACAAGGAAAGTAATTCCTTCAGGTACAGTTTGTTACTGCTTTCCAAAACTAAGCAACCAGAATAAGTACATGCCCATAGCTCCTAACTTTGCTGTTTTAAAATCATCTGCTAGCACTAACAATGGTGGAGGTCTACCAAGCAGTCAGTTTTGAGGTCTACTCAACAATGATGAGCATTAGTAACATGATTGAGATGAAATCTGCCTCTAGAGAATGGCCTTTTCCAGCTGCTGTGGTGGTGATCACCTGTGGTGATCAGGTACATCAGTAATCATGCCTGTATTCTTCTTGTCACAAGAAATACAGGAACCACAAGGGAAACAAGTTTAAAGCCCTGCAGATCTCTCTTGAATACAAAACCAGATCCACATGTATGCAGGTATCAGGATGGGGCAGAGATTTTCCATTTCTCTCTTTAGAGAGGAAGAGCTCTTACATATCTTCACCTAACCCAGTTCCCATTTTGATACATACC
>NW_026086939.1:0-10203 GCF_022539395.1 Myiozetetes cayanensis | reverse complement strand
GGAGGAAAGACAGCTCTTACACCTGTAGTTGCTGTCACCTGCTTAGAGATAATCAAAATGCCCTCCAAAATTAAAACTGGACTTCATCTCAGCATTTTGTGTTTGAATCCCTTTGTTCATATGCACACCACTCAGGAATCTCAGTGAAATTGAAGCTTTTATTGAGGAAAATTATATTCTATTAATATCTATCTATCTATCTATCTACCTATGTGTCTATCTACCTATCTTATAATCTGTCTAATCTATCTGTACCCTACTATCTATTGGCACACTGTGATGAAACTGTGACCCAGCTCAAGCCCTAAGGTGTGTTCTGGGCAATCCCAGGCTGGTGACAGGAATCACTGGGTGAGCCCAGGCTGGCAGTGTGTGCTTGGGGCAGCCAAATGCCCGAGGTGCTGTCCCTGCAGCCGTGGCTGCGGTGCCTCCCTGTGCCGCGCTCTCAGCCGGACGCTGCCGAGGCTCACACGGTCACCTGCAGGCAGCTGCCTGGTGCTGGCAGCCTGGCACTGTTGCTCCTGCCCTCATGGGACACAGGTGCCAAGGAACAGCCTGGCACAGCCCTGAGCACCCTCCTGAACAGGCAGGGTCGTTGCCATCGCTCCAGGCCGCAAGTGGCTGTGGCAGAAGGAGATCCGTGGCCAAGGGGCTGAGTGGGCAGCAGGAAAGCTCCTGCCTGTCCCACTGGCACCAAGGGCTCCTGCCAGGGAAGAGCAGGCAGGGCACAGGCAGTGGTTGTGGTTGTGGCGGTGCCGGCCTGGCCTGGGTGCTGCTCCCTGGGATGGCTGGGCCAGGCCTGCCACCACTGGGGCAGCGCTGGACTTTGGGACGTGGCTGGCTCCTCCTCGGTGTCTCACAGATGTCTGATGGCATTGGCACTCATGGTGACATCAGCCATTTGAAACAGGTCACACAGACCGGACATGTAAATTAGTGTGGAACTTAGGTGGGAAGTTCCTGCCTCACAGTGCTCTTTGCCACAGTTGCTCTGTAAAAGAATGGAGTTACACAGCTCAGTGCTTCCATTTCAACATTTTCTGTCCTTTCCCACACTGGAAAATTTGTACCAACCTGCTGACCAAAAGTCGTCGGCTTTACCACACGTGGCTGGGGTGTGTTCTGAGGCCGGGAGTTCTGCCCAGTCCCAGACGGTTCCCAAGGTGTCCCAGGCCAGCTGAATCCAGAGGTGGAATTGCAGCCAGATGTCTCCTGACATCGCTGATTGTGGCTGCAGATTTGCTTCTCTGGCGCTCCCAAAGGAGCTTCGCGTTGGCCTCTTCAAGTCTCTCCTTGGCTCTGAAACATTCAGAGGCACACAAAGAGTCACCTTGGGCAGTAACGCTTTGGCAAAGTTCCCCTCCATGTCCTTGACTATTCCTCGACTTCTAAATGCCAAGGGGATGAAGAGCATCCAAAACAAGCACATCCTTTGATCTGAGCTTGTGCAGAGGGCCTGTTTCCAAGAAATCACACCAAGTGCAAGGAGCAGCAAGTGTCACCTCCATAAGAACTCTGGGCTACCCTGCTGGCCTTCATAATAATAATAATAATGGCCAGTCTTCGCGAGCGAAGATCTGGGGAAGGTCTTTCCACCTTCCAGCCTGCGCATTGGATTTTTTAGGTGAGACACAGTGTGCGCGGAACTGAGCCCACCCTTTAATCCTAAGGTTCATCTGCCGGGGCCAAGCGAGCTTGGACGGTGGCAGCGAGGTCCTTAGGACGTAGGTGGGTTGCCTTTTAAGGGCTAATGAGCCCCACCTGCCCGGGAGTGGCCCTGACCGGGGAAAGCTCAAACCTCAGAGCCACTGCTAAAACAGAAAGATCATTCTTATTTTTGATTCACAGAATCCAACTCCACTCTCTGAGATGCCTCTCCTTATTCAAACAGGAAAGGCCACAAGATTCATCTTTTCTGTCACACAGGAGGAGGAGATTAGAGATTGGCAAAAACACTGTCAGTTAAATCAACATCAGCTGGAAAAAGACACCACTCATGCTGTAATGGTGCTACTGTGGTGTTACTGCTGGAACTCTCTAGAGAAGGGAAGACAGGTCTGGTGAAGGGAAGGGTCTTGAGGTACTTTCCCCACAAATATACCAGGTTATGCTTTCACACATCGTGCTGGCCAGATGTGGAAAAGGGATTTTAGAAGGAAAATGCACAAGGAAAAAGGAGTCTGTGATTACCACTCCAAAAAAACCATGGACTTACCTTTCCAGCTTCTTTGCGAGGCTTTTCCTGGTTTTCACTTCCTGCAGGTACAGCTCTTTGTACTTGTCCACTTCTGGCTGTCTGCATTCTTTTTGAAAAGGTCTTTCTTCTTGTTGCAGTGACTACAGCACTAGTAGTAGTTTGGTCAGAGGTTTGCTTTGCAGGGTAGGCCTGAAAGAGACTGTGCCAGGAGCACCTGGGACTTATGAGTCAGGAATGTGCTGATCCGAAGAAACAATACTAAAAGGATTAAGTCAAGCATGCAGAACCGGTACAAGATGATTTGTAATTAGAAATAGGATTTAGTCTGGTGGTGGGAGTTAGTTACACAATATGTTAGAGGGGAGAGGTAACAGTTGATTGTATTCAGGATGATATATGTAAGTTTATGTATAACTGGTATATTTGCTTTGATGTGTGAGCCAATCATGGAGCTTTGTTTGTTAAAGGTATAAAAGATATAGTCGACATGAGGGTCTTTGGAATCCTGACTTGGGACGCTAGTCCTCAGGTTTCCCGGGCCCTGAATAAAGCACCGCATAAACTGACACTCTGTTGGTTTGTGTTCCTGTTTCGGGCAACAGTTTTCTGGCGACCGCGGCAGGACTCCGTGGGTTGCTGGGGCGGCCCACGAGCTGATCCACTCCGTGCCAGCACCAGGTGATTCCTGGAGGAGATATCGACCCGTGCCCGACCCCGCGCCTGACGGACAACCGCCCGAGGTAAGCCCGTAGGTGCTTTATTTTCACTAGTGGTAAAAGCTTGCCTATAAGACGAGACTGTGTATACTCGCTGGGTTGAGCTGAGAGAGGTATTTTTGGGGGAAGCCTAGGCGCTGCTCGTAAGACGCGGTGAAAGCTGCGCTGAAGTCAGCACTTGCCGTGACTAGTGAAAAACGGCAAGATAATTGTGGAAACAGATTACGTAATCGCTGTGGTATTTGTTGTCTGTGTGAGTGCTGTGTTGCAGTGGGTATGATGCCTTTTAAAACCTTTAGAGCGTTGTCTTGTTCTGAAACTGCTATCCCTGATGATTCTCCGCTTGGGTGTATAATAAAGCATTGGAAAGAAGGGAATTTTGGACAAGAATTAAGTAAGACACAACTGATTGATTATTGTAATAATGTGTGGCCTCAATATGATACTGAGGGAATGCAGTGGCCGAGAAACGGTACTGTAACTGTGGAAATAATGACACCTCTAATGCAGTATTTGAAGGATAATGATAAGTGGGAAGAAATACCATATTTGGACTTGTTTTATTATTTGAAGCGTAAACCTAAGTGGCAAGAGGAATGTGGAATGTTGGTGTTAAAAGAATCGAATGATGAATGTGTGGGTTGTAAGGAACGGAAGGTACGGTTTCCCGAATCGGAGGAAGATGTTTCTTTGTTGGTATCCCCGAGCCTTACTCCTACCGCACCCCCGATGAGCGCGGCTCCTTCCCGTAGGTCAGAGGGGTCACCTGTACCTCCGTTGGAATCATCCTCGGATGAGGAAGGAGGAAGGCGTTTAGATAGGACCCCATTAGCTGAGCGAACACGGAGAGGCAGGAGAGAGCGTGGGCGAAGTCGGGAACGAAAGTATGAAGGAGAAGGGAGAACTGTCTCTCCCTCACCTCCAAGGTTGATGGCTCCTTTGCGTGAAGCGGTCGGAGCAGGTGGGGCGCGTGTCATGGTTAAGGTTCCCTTTTCACCGAATGATCTGTTGATATGGAAACAGTCGGCAGGGACGTATAGGGAAAATCCGGAGCGTGTAGCGCGTGTCGTTAAGATGGTTATAAAGACTCAGAATCCAGATTGGAATGACTTGCAAGTTTTGTTGGATACGATTTTAGATTCTACGGAAAAGGAGATGGTATTGCGGGTAATGCTTGAAAGAGCCAGGGAAAGGATTCGCACTCAGCCAGGACAAGGGACAGTAAATGATTTGGTACCACGAGAAGACCCGGAGTGGAATCCGAACGCAGCAGGAGATTATCATAGGTTGAAAGTTTATCAGGAATTATTAGTAGAAGGGATACGAAGTGGAATTCCAAAAACTTTAAACTGGTCTAAGTTGTATTCAGTACGGCAGGATAAGGGAGAATCCCCCTCTGCCTTCCTGGAAAGATTAAAAGAGACGGCTCGAAAATACACAGATTTAGATGTGGAAGCAGAATCAGGGAAGTTACAATTGGCCCTGATCTTTATGGGACAGTCACAGGAAGATATTAGGAAGAAGTTGCAAAAATTAGAAGGAGAGGAAACGCGGAATTTAGAGAAATTGTTAGAAGTAGCTTGGAAAGTGTATAATAATAGAGAGAAGGAGAATACAAAGAAGCAACAAGCGAGTATGTTGGCAATTTTACAGGCAGCAGGAGGAAACTATAATTACAGGGGAAAAGGTCGTGGAAACAGGGGAAGGGGAATTAGCAGAGGTTTCGGTAGTCAAGGACGATTCGGACCCCAGGGTGGACGCGGAAAGTTAGGATTGAATCAGTGTGCATTGTGC
The DNA here is from genome assembly GCF_022539395.1 of Myiozetetes cayanensis. Classification (NCBI taxonomy): domain Eukaryota; kingdom Metazoa; phylum Chordata; class Aves; order Passeriformes; family Tyrannidae; genus Myiozetetes; species Myiozetetes cayanensis. Next base: position 5,496 of record NW_026086939.1, on the reverse strand, counting down.
AAGAATCCAGGACACTGGAAAAATGAATGTCCTATGAATACAGGAATAGGAATAAATCCGTTTGTCGGGAATATGCAGGGTGCGAATACTGGGACGCCACAAGGTGTCGCTCAAGCATTTATGTTACAGAATTACCAAAATCAAAGCTGACTAGATCGGGATTTAAAGGTTGTCCTGGAAATAGAAGGAGAACCTATGGAATTCCGTGTAGATACAGGAGCCAGTTTTTCAGCAATGAATAGATTAATGGGTCCTCTAAGTAATTCAACTATTCGTGTTGTGGGTGTCTCGGGTCAAACAGAGGAAAGGGCATTCTTGAGGCCACTGGATATTAAATTTAGAGGAAAGCAATTGGATCATCAATTTCTTTACATGCCTAATAGTCCAGAATGTTTACTGGGGAGAGATTTGTTGTCCTCCTTACAAGCTACAATTGTGTTTGAAAAGGGTAGAGTCAAATTAGAAATCCCGGAAGAAAATGTAGCACAGATATTCGCTGTAAATGAAATAGAAACAGAAGCAATTCCTCAAGAGATAGAGCATGCAGTCGTCCCTTGGGTATGGGAGGCTGGGATCCCAGGTTTATCTAAAGCAGCAACCCCAGTAGTAATAGAACTCAAGGAGGGAGCACAGCCAGTACGAGTAAGGCAATACCCGATTAGTTTAGAAGCAAGAAAAGGGGTAGCACCTCTAATCAAACAGTTTGTGACTCTTGGAATATTAGAAGAGTGTGAATCAGAATTTAATACACCAATTTTTCCAGTCAAGAAACCAAATGGAAAATATAGGTTGGTGCAGGACTTAAGGGCAGTCAATCTTTTAACCAAGGACATTCACCCAGTGGTAGCAAATCCATATACCTTGTTAACATCTGTTTCTGAGAAATTCCAGTGGTTTTCAGTAATAGATTTGAAAGATGCATTCTTCTGCATCCGATTGGCACCGGAAAGTTGGCACCTCTTTGCTTTTGAATGGGAGGACCCTGACACCGGAAGAAAAAGGCAACTCACTTGGACGCGGCTGCCACAAGGATTCAAATCCTCGCCTACAATATTTGGTAATCAACTAGCGAAAGAACTCGAGCAGTGGAAGACAACTCAGGTAAAAGACTCTCCTTTCTCTTACATAGTTCTGCAGTATGTAGATGACATTCTTCTGGGCACTGAAGAACAACAGACGTGTTGTAAGCTGACCATTGAACTGTTAAACATGTTAGGTCAAGCAGGCTATCGGGTCTCGAAGGAAAAGGCCCAACTAGTTAAACAGAAAGTTATCTACTTAGGTTGTGAGATTTCTCAAGGCGTCCGGCGGCTAGGGGCAAACAGAGTACAAGCTATCTGTGCTATTCCAGTTCCACGGAATAATCAGGAGTTAAGGTCTTTTCTAGGAATGATCGGCTGGTGTCGACTATGGATTCCTGACTTCGGACTCCTTGCTAGACCACTGTACGAAGCAGTAAAGGAGCCGCAGTTAACCTGGAAACCAGCACAGGAAAAGGCATTCCACCAACTGAAGAAAGCCTTACGGGAAGCACCTGCCCTGGGACTGCCCGACTTAACTAAAGATTTCCAACTATATGTCTGTGAAAGACAACGGTTGGCTTTGGGAGTACTCACTCAACGACTGGGATCTTGGAAGAGGCCTGTCGGGTACTTCTCAAAACAATTGGACACTGTAAGTGGGGGATGGCCTGGGTGCCTTAGGGCGGTGGCTGCAACAGTAATACTAATTCAGGAAGCACGTAAACTGACACTGGGAAGGCATATCACAGTTTACGTACCACATATGGTTATTGCAGTCCTGGAACAGAAAGGGGGGCATTGGCTCTCCTCTAGCAGAATGCTGCAATATCAGGCCTTGCTCAGAGAACAAGATGACATTGAATTAAAAGTCACTAACCATCTCAATCCAGCTGAGTTTCTCAGGTCCACACGGGAAGAGGGAATCCTGGAACATGACTGCATGGAGACTATTGAGCATGTCTATGCAAGTCGGAAGGATCTGAAGGACGAACCGCTGGAGAACCCAGATTGGGAATTGTTCACAGATGGATCAAGCTTTGTGGAGAACGGAACCAGGTATGCGGGGTATGCAGTGGTTACCTTACAGGAAATCATAGAAGCAAAAGCACTACCCCCAGGAACATCTGCACAAAAGGCTGAAATCTGGGCCCTGGTAAGAGCCCTGATTCTGAGTCAAGGAAGAAGGGTGAACATATGGACTGACTCTAAATATGCCTTTGGAGTAGTCCATGTACACGGAGCATTGTGGAAGGAGAGAGGATTACTTACTTCCCAAGGCTCAGCCATAAAGCACCGAGAAGAAGTACTGCAGCTCCTGGAGGCCATACATCGACCATCAGCCGTGGCAATAATGCATGTAAAAGGACATCAGACCAATTCGGAACCCGAGTCTCAAGGAAATAGACTGGCAGATCAAGCAGCACGACGAGCAGCCACAGAGACATGGACTCAAATGGCTTTGCTGCCAACCCGTGATAACCCAGCAGCAGCGCACATGGAAGAGAAACCCCATTATGCACCAGAGGATGAAAAATTAGCCCAAATGATGGAAGCAAAGAAAAATGTAAAAGGGTGGTATATTACCCCTACTGGACAGGTAATACTGCCAATCAGAATAATGAAAACAGTACTTGAAATCGAACATGGTAAGTGCCACTGGGGTGCAGAAGCAATGGTGAAATTTCTAAAAAATAAAATTTTCTCAAATCAGATGTTGACACTAGCAAAAAGGGTGAATGCCACATGTCCATCATGCATTAAAAACAACCCGATAGTTAGAAAGCAAGTACAAATGGGAAAACTTCAAATTGGACAACTTCCAGGAGATTATTGGCAGGTAGATTTTTCAGAATTGCCAAAAGCTCAGACATACAAATACTTACTGGTGTATGTGTGTACTTTCTCAGGATGGCCAGAAGCTTTCCCATGTAGAACTAATCAGGCAAAAGAAGTAGTGAAAACCCTGCTGAAAGAAATCATTCCGAGGTTTGGAGTACCATTAGGGTTGTCCTCAGATAGAGGGCCACATTTTATTGCAGGGGTTGTACAGGATTTAGCTACAGTGTTGGGGATAGCGTGGAATCTCCACACTCCATGGCGACCACAATCTAGTGGGCAGGTAGAAAGAATGAATCAGACTCTGAAAAATCAATTAAAGAAAATTTGTCAAGAAGCAAAAATTCAGTGGCCCCAAGCTTTGCCGCTTGCTCTGTTGAGGATTAGAATTAAACCCAGAGAAAGGATTGGAGTAAGCCCATATGAGATTCTATATGGGAAACCATATCATGCAACAACATATCAGGGTGATCCCCATGTAGTGGGGGACCAAGCTGTGTTTAACTATATTTTGTCTCTAAATAAGACCCTTGCAGCACTCCGAGGAGCCCTACAGTGGAATCGACCCCTACCTCTGGAGAATCCAGTGCATGACATTTCTCCAGGAGATCATGTCTACATAAAGAATTGGTCAGTGGAACCACTGAAAGAAACATGGGACGGCCCCCGCCAGGTGTTGATGACAACTTATACAGCAGTCAAGGTCGAAGGCATCGACAACTGGATTCACTACACGAGGGTCAAGAAGGTCCCCGCGCAGTGGTCTGCAGAATCCATCACGCCGACCAAAACGGTGTTCCGATTCGTCAAATAAGATTTGTAATAAGAGTGATAATATTTCTGTTATTAATAAGTACCGGCGATGCATTTGTTAAAGTTAATGTTTCTGATTCCTTTTTCCTAGTACCCGAAGGAACGAATGTCAATCTGACTTGTTCTTTTTCTGATGACCAGGGAGCTGGATTAGAGGACGTGTATGCTGGGTGGCGTTGGATAGATCAGGACCAGGACCAAGTTATGACAGATGGTGTGACTACGGTATGGAATGTGACACAGCAAAAAGGCTATACCGTCTTGCAGGTACCCAATGTAACTTCTGACGCTAATGGTATATATTTCTGCATAGTATGGATTCGAATGAGTTTTGATTATGGACATGCCGAAATACATACACTCAATCTCACACATAACACGAACACTAAAGTACAAATAATACCCCCTCACACACAATCTGACATGTGGAATGGTCCTCCCTTACGAATTAACTGTACTTTTGTTTTAGATGCTCCATGCCCTGAACCAATTGTACTGAACTGGTGGAAATTAAATGTGACAACCAAAATATGGGAAAAGCAAAGCAAAGGAATTAGCTGGTGGTCTAATGAAAGAAAAGGGAAAGGTTGGCTAAACATTTCAGATCCACAAATTGGAGAAACAGAAGGCACCTTTTTATGTATAGTTTCTTGTGCAAAGGAAGGAAACTATGGCATAAGAACAGTAAAAGCTGTGCCATCTCAAGGACAAGGAATTAGACCCATATATGAAGTTTATTCCATACTGGAAGGACAAGATATAACATTAGTCTGTGAAATTCTAGAACAGCATTATATGGATTATGGGTGGTGGTTTAAAGGACACAATTTACAGGGTGGCACTAAATATATTATCGAACAAAGGCCAAATGCAATTATTCTGACAGTTAAACACGTACAAAGAGGACGGGATGAAGGACAATACATTTGTTGGATTAGTAGGGATGTTTGGTGGGAGACAGGGATAACTTCTGTTTATGTGAAAATTGAGCGAATAACTCGAAAAATTGACCGAATAACTCGACAAATTCACACATCACAAATTCCAGAGATCCCACAAATTCCTCACAAAGAATCTAAACAAGAAAATTTGGTGATTGGATTAATTAGGGACTTTGGGATAGTCCAAAATGTATCCACAATTACTGCATGCCTCCCGATGCCTCATGCAGCTGGGGATCCAATTCCATGGGGAGTAATACCAGTACCAGAAGTCCCTAAAATGTTCAGAAATACTACATGGAATTGTAAATTTGTGACAACTACTTCGACTAATCTAACATTTGCTTGTCTACTAACAAAGGTAAAAACTAAGAAACAATGTGAAGAAATGCCTGGTTTCTGGCAATGGGATCAAATCAAAGGCAATTGTGTAGTGTCACCCTCGACTGTTATTCTCAACACACCGTGTAAAGCAGTTAAAATTCCTATCCTGCGGGAAAAACGTGAACAAGTGTGTCAAAATATTACTACTTCCACTACAATGAAAGAATGGGAAACGATTTGGGGACCGAGTCTCTTAGAAGTTTATAGTTACATTGGACAGGTACAATGGTGCATCCACTGGGTAGGTACCACAAATCAGAATTACTCCTTTTTACATCCGAAACACAAACAATGGCGAGAAATAGTCCCACCCACAGAACTGTGGAATTGCACTCGAATCTATACATGTGATACTCCCAATAATGATATAGGCTTACTTCCAGTGCGCATGCTTTTACAATTAGGTTGTGAGTGTCGAGGATACAATCACTCTATGAAAGGCCATAACAATTTACGTAATGTTAACTGCCTAACCACAACGGTGAGTCCAGGAATTTAGT